>NW_010293392.1:32355-43163 GCF_000700745.2 Antrostomus carolinensis
TGCTCAGGGGGTTTGTTTGGTGTTGACCAGCGCTCCAGGCAGAGGCTGTGCCCACTGCAGCAGCCCTGTGATGGGTGGCCAAAGCCTCTCCAAAGACTGATTAAATTGCCAAGTTAATGTATTGAAGAAAGTACACATCAATAATTAAATTGCTCTGATGCAATTGCTACCTTCTACAATTTTTTTTTTCTTGTGCTCTTGCTTATATTTTGACTCTTTTTGTAGAAATCCACACTTCCAGAGCTTCCTTATTGCTTCCTAAATTTTCTGTTTAAGCTCTCAATGCTGTCCCTTTCTTGGTCTGTCATTGTGAGACTCAAAGGAGGGTGTAGCGAGGTGGATGTGAGTCCTTTCTCTCAAGTAACTACTGATAGAACAAGGGGAAATGGCCTCAAGTTGTGCCAGAGGATTTTCAGATTTGATACCAGGAAAAATTTCTTCACTGAAGGGGTCATCAGAACTGCAATGGGCTGCCCGGGGAAGTGATTGAGTGTGTCCCCATCCCTGGAGGTATTTAAAAGCCGGGTAGATGAGGTGCTCAGAGATGGACAGGTACAGTTGGACTCGATGATTTCAAAGGTCTTTTCCAACCAAACGCTTCTGTGATTCTATGGAAGGGAGCGGGGTGTCTCGTCTGCATCTGAACGCCTCGTCCTGAGCTGTCGAGTGAGGCCGACAGTCCCAACACACCCCTCAGCTCCGAAATCCTCTGGTCTGATTTTATACAAGGTGCAGTGGCTTACCTGCCAAATAAAATCTAAATGAGAAATGTTGATACTTAATGAAATATAAGTTTGGGGATTTCACGTAAGAAAGCTGCTGTCACTGCTTTAATTTATTAGAGGAGAGTTATGTGCAGATGGTACATACAGAGTTATTTCCTGACTGTACTCCAAAGTACGTTGATTTGTGGTTTAATGACTTTTATCAAAATGAAATAAGCATTTGATCTTTGGATTTGATCTGGCTCTGTCTGCAGCTGCTACACCACTACAGCAATTACTTCCAAACTGGGCTCTTTGCCCAGGCAAATGGAGTTCGTCCTTGTTTCATGTCTCATTGAGTGTCCTGATAATACACACAGTGGTACTGTAGGGTTTTTCTTCCTCTAAATTTGATAGGTGTGAAAGTAGTAAGAGAGTAATTTTTTTTTTTTTTTTTTTTTTTTTTAATAGTATCAGTGTTGTTTTATTATAATGCATTTGCTACTGCTGGTTTATTTTATCTTGAAGCTGCTCCTGACTAAAATTTAGTGTAAGAATGTGTAATTTTCTCTACGTACTCCTGGTGTGCCCATTTTATAGAGAAACAATAAATTAATTTATGAATTGTAAATCTGGGAAGCCTTGTGGTAATCTTCACATCTGTCTGTGTGGTTTAAGGATGAAGGTGTAGTGATATGTTGTACACCACGCTGGACTAGGTCCACTCCTCCTGTATTTCCATGGAAAGCAGCAGAGTTTTACTGGGAATAAATTGACCCCCTCGTATCCAGCTCTGAAACTGCTCTTTTTTACTCCAGACTAATTAATTACGTAGAGAATGAAATTGTGATGTGTTAAGATAAGCAATTCTTTTTCCAGGACAATGCTTCTTTCTTTACTGAACTGTTCAAGACAAGATTTCCCCCAAATTCAGCCCCAAAAGCTCCTAATGAGAGATCCTCGTTAAGATTAAGAGTCCTTGGGGCTCGGTGCTGCCAGCTGTGACTCTCATCAGCAGCCCCAGCTCAATGCCAGACCCATTTCTGACCTGAGTGTAGGAGACAGCAGCTAATTTGATGGCTCTCAGCCAGCTCACCTGGGTGAGGGCTGGCAGAATGGAGCTGCCGGTTTGCGGTACGCAGAGTGTTCTCTGAGTAAGGCGACGCTGGGTGAGGATGCTCTGGGAACGAGCTAGGTTTGCAGCCAGCAGATCTCAAGGCTGCAGATTCACAATGGCAAGGAGGTGCAGTCACAAAGAATTACAAAATCAATGGAAGATTTTGGTTCTCTCCGTGTTTACAGCCTGTGGTGGTGGCACTGGGAGCACTGGGCTGGAAGCCAAACCCAGCTGCTCACTCACTCCCACCCAGGGGACAGGGGAGAGAATTGGGGGGCAAAGGTAAGGAGAGTCGTAGGGTGAGAGAAGAACCATTTAATCATGGAAATAAAAGTTAAAATAACAATATTAAAATAATAATGATAATAATAATAGTAATAAAATATGCAAATGAGTGATGCCCAGTGCCATTGCTCACCACCCGCCGACCAAGCCCGGCCCGTTCCCAGAGAACGATCACGGAGGCGCCACAATCCCGACCCGAAGCAATCCCGGGAGAGCCAGAGCCCGAGCCAAAGCCAGAGAGAGCAAGAGAGGAAGAGCCCCTCATGGATCTCCTGCCCATGGGGGACAGGAGATGGAACAGCCCCTTGGCAGAGCCCAATGCCCATGGAGCTGATCCATGGCAATATTCTTTGCCTCCTCTAGATCTTGCACCTGTAGACTGGCAAAACACAAAGTCCTTCGACTTCCAGTGACAAATCAAAACATCGGTCTGTTATCAGTGTTGTTTTCCTAACAAATCCCAGCTGAACCCAAACCCCAGCGCTGTTCCAGCTGCTGAACAGAACCAGCTCTGGCCCAGCTCACACCAGGACACAGTCACACTGGGAGAATGTGCACTGCACTTGGTATGGTTGGAAGCTAGATTTTAAATTGTCCTTTTTTTGGCAGGGTATTTCTTAGAGATACATGACAAAAATTGCAATAACTGGAAAGTGACTGGTGCATGAGTTGCCTGTAGATTCACATTCCTACCAGAAGCTGTGTGAGAAGGCGGTTTGCTGTGAGGGCTCTGGAAGGATTTCCTGTGCCAGGGTTGCTGCTGTGTCTTTAGCAAATCAAACTACTTGCACAGTACTTGCTTCTTAATCCAGGAAAATTAAAACCACCAGTGATAGCTACATTGTCTAGCCATCTGCTCTCCCAGGTGCTCCCACGCCTGATCAGAGATGAAGTGATGTGACCTAGAATCCTGCTGCCTGGCTGGGATCATTCCCAGTGCAGTCCCAAGCCTCAATCTTCTGCATGACATCAGATAAAGTAAACAGCAAGATTTGATGCGACTGCATATGTCCATTGCATAATTCATTAGAGTTCTTCTCTGGAACTATTTTTAGATATTTTTCAATCAGAATTAGAGGATGAGGATTAGTCGGGGGGGGGAGGGGGAAAAAAAAGAAAGAAAATTATGGTTTTTTTTCAGAAAACCGTCTAGGTACTTTTCTCCCCTGAAGCAAATTTGGCCATTCAGCTCTGTATGTTCAGTTTTTAAATAATTATTTCCGTCTTGGACAGCCCCACAGTCCTTCTCAGCAGCTTGGCTGTGAGATGGTGTAAATGTGATAGCAGGAGGGAAACCTGCTCCTGTTTTACTCACCACTCTTGCTAAAACCCCTGTCAGGTCAGACAACATCGTTCTCCTCACACACCAATATCAGAGCTGTGTCACTATCGCCTTGAGTGCGGCTGGTCCTGATTTCCAAACACGAGACGCATTCAAAGCTCTCTCTCAACAGAGAGTTGGGGCTGTTCAGCCTGGAGAAGAGAAGGCTCCAGGAAGATCTTCTAGTGGCCTCCCAGTACCTGAAGGGGCTCCAGGAAGGCTGGGGAGGGACTTTGGCCAAGGGCAGGGAGTCACAGAACAAGGGGTGATGGCTTGAAAGTGGCAGAGGGGAGATGGAGCTGAGATGTGAGGAAGAAATTCTTTGGTGTGAGGGTGGTGAGACAGTGTCCCAGGTTGGCCAGAGAAGCTGTGGCTACTCCTCCCTGGAAGTGTTGAAGGCCAGGCTGGATGAGGCTTTGAGCAACCTGGTCTAGTGGAAGGTGTCCCTGCTGATGGCAGGGGGGTTGGAACTGGATGAGCTGTAAGGTCCCTTCCCACCCAAACCTTGCTGTGATTCTATGGTTCTATTTACCTTCTGGTTTGCAGCTGATCCCCTAACCCTTGGCAGGAGGTAGCAGTGGCTGGTTGGCCTGCCCAGGCTGTGCAAAAAGCCTCTGAACTGCCCCTCAGCGCAGTGCTTACAGCTCATTCTCTTGTGTCAGCAAGAAGATGGGAAATGCATTCAGCTCGTGTGGGACACCAGGGATGCTGGTGTGTTCTCAGATGAAGGCAGTGCGTGCAGCCTTCTCCTCGCCTCGTTTCACCTGACACACGCAGTACGAGTGGTTTTGCTGTAAGAAAGTGGTAAAACAAACAAAAAAGCTAAACCCAAAAAACCCTCATATTGTACAGGATGAGTCACCGAAAGCAGTGGAAGGAGGAGGTGTTTTGAGGGCTTTTACATCTTCCTTATTGCTAGGAGACTGTTCCCCATGTGTGTGGTGCTCTGCGGGCTCTCAGCAGCTGCCTCGTTTGTACAGCGGCGTTGAGGGTGATTTACAGAGCAGCTTTGTGTGAGAGGAGAAATGAACTTGAATGGGAGCTTATTTTCATTTCTCAAGTCTTTCTGAGACAAATACAAGACAATATGGGAGGCAACTGCTGGTGCCTGGCCTGGATCAGCACCAGTGTGACCAGTGGGACCAGGGAAGTTCTCTTCCCCCTGGACTGGGCACTGCTGAGGCGGCACCTCGAGTGCTGGGTTCAGTGTTGGGCCCCTGACTCCAAGAAGGACATGGAGGTGCTGGAGAGTGTCCAGAGAAGGGCAACGGAGCTGGGGAAGGGTCTGGAGCACAAGTGTGAGGGAACTGGGGTTGTTGAGCCTGGAGCCTGTGACTACAACTTATAAAATTCTCAATTTTGAGTAAAAATTATTCTGGGAGTTTTAATAAGACACCTGAAGTAACTTGATTGAGTTTGGGGTTGCAAATGGACAAATCTTCTAGGGTTGTAGTCACAGGTCAGTAAAGCCTAGAAAAAAAACAAATTAAGATTGTGAGAACACATGAATTTATCATCTAGAAGGGAGTTACTGAGGCAACTATATGTCTCTTACCGTATTTTTCACACTAATGCCAGATGGCCAAGACTGGGATCCCCCCACGTTCTCCTTCTAGTCTGAGAAGACAAGCACATAAACAAGGAAAATGTCTGTGATGGCATTAGTTGGCTGCCTGATAAGGTGATTCATTGCTTTTGATTGCTGAAATAATTAGGACTGCTTTTTAATTTGATTACCACATTAACCCTTCCTGCTCCATCCAGCCCTGCCCCACAGATCTCAATCATCCCTGTAGTTCCTGCTCCTCCCTCGTGCTCCCTGCTTGTGCCTACTGCCAAGTTTGGGGACAGGAGCCAAACAGCAGGTGCCTTCAGCCTCACGTTGTATCAGTGGACTAACAGACTCCAGCAGATGTAAACAGGATGTCAGAAAAGCTTTATTCAACAAAAATTAATACCTAGAGGAGCCATCTCCAGCAGGTCCCAAAGGCAGGCCAGATGGTCACCGTTGGCACAGGCTGCCAACTCGCAGCCAGCCAGCAACCTCGCCCCAGGGATTCCCACTCGGTGTCTTCACACCAGTGTGGTGACGTGGTCTGTGGTTCTGGAGGTTTCCCTTTTTAACTGGAATTGTGAGAAGCCGGGAGCTGTTTGCAAGTGCTGGGTTCCATGAGTAGCTGTGGAGCATGTGACTGTGCCTTCTCTTCCACCACATCCAGGAGCGGGTAGTTCCTTGTCAGGCTCTTGTCTCTTGCCATGACAACAAAGCTGTCGCATGATGAGGCTCGCATAAGAGGTCGCTGGCAAACCGCACGCATTTGCCCACACGTTTTTGATCAGGGTCTGGTCCCTGTCACTGCCTTGTGCCTGGCTGGACTTTGAAAGTGGCTTTGATCCATCTGTGCCAATGAAACGGAGTTGTTTGAAGTCTTTGATCCTTTCTGCGAGCAAACTGTGCCCAGGAAACTTGATGGACTCGGGATATTTCTGAGGATTTCTTGCATTTCAAGAGTGAAAAATGAGATTTGGCAGCTCTTCCCGTTGGCTTGTGTTGTCTGAGGTGACCCAGGCAAGGGCATTTTACACCAGTTAGGTTGTTGGTGTTGAAACCCACCCCTCTGTTCTCCCATCATCTACAGGACCATCCTGTGAGCTACTAAGACTCAGTTGCCCTCCAGCTACAGGACAAGACTGTGAGGAATTGCAGGGAAAGAAACAAGGGCCAGAAATTTTCAGGTGTGGTCTTGGGAAAGACGGACATTGCAGCAGAACAAGGTGGGCATACAAAAATACTGCTGTGGTTTCATTGCCAAGCATGGACTCCTCGGATGAGATGAGAACCCACAGGGTCTTCCCATGCATACGTGGGTGCCCTGCACTCAGGTTTTATTTCAGAGGTTCTTGGCACACCGTATGATCCCACACTTCCTGAAATCCCTGGGTTGATGCCGTAGGAATGTTCTGTGCACCTACATTTATGTTTAAACTATAATCTGTTGCGTTTCCTACCTAGCTAGTGTACCAAAGCAATTCTGTTCCTTAGCAAATGAAGGAAATCACTGGGTAAGTAGAAATGTGTTTCTTAACAGCCTTGTTTGGGACAAAATTGTCAACTAAATCTTCACACGACACAGGGCTGCAAGTATTCGAGTCACATTCGGACAGCAAAGCCCGCTGCATGCAGCTTTAATTACAATATTTCTCTCACACAGGCTTTCTCTCATGTTTTTCTGAACATTGTTTAAAGAACTGATGAAAGGGCTGAAAACTTTTCAAACTTTCCTTTTCTTGGGGTCTCTTCAGCTCGGTCTTTCATCACACAGTCAATAAACAGTTGAAAAGGACTCTTCTGAACTGCAGCAGGAGGGAGGAGGAAGAGGGGAAATTAATGATATCACTAAATTGAAACTCTTTCAAGCTCCCTTTAATTGCAGAGGGCACAGGGAGCTCATTCAGTTTTTAATTCTCTGATCTCCTGCTCTCCCCAAAGGGACCAATCTTCCTCTCCACCCACGTTGCACATGATTTTCCCGGAGCGTTGATCCCGGCAGAGCAAAATAGGGCGGACACCCGGCTCCCTCCTCAGGGCTCCTCCGCTGCTCAGAGCCCTTCCTGGTGGGGTTTTGGTGATGGAACAGCAGCTTGGGCTGCCCATGGTCCAGGGAAGGGCAGGGCCAAGGCAGCAGAGCAGCTTTTCTGCAAGCCCTGAGGTCTTCCTCTGGGTGAGGAGAGAAGAGGGGTCTTTGTAGAGGGCAGAGTAAGTAAATCTCAGCCACAAACTACGAGCAGCCCTTGTGCCCACCTCTGGGTACCCTCTGCCTTTCTAAACCACAGCCCTGACACCATCTTCTCCACTATTCTCCTCACTCCAGCTGCACTCCTGCTCAGAACTGGGGCCTCAGCAATGTGGACCCCACCTTCCCATGTCACACCCTTATTTTAGGTAGGGCTCTGTGTGCTCTTTACCCTCCTGTGGTCCCACACCATCACCTGACCTTCGTCTTTGACCTCTTCTTCGTGGTAACATAGGAATAAAGACAGCCTCTAAACAAAGGTCCAATCACCTGATTTGAAGTGGTGGGACCTTTCATGCAGCCCTGGGTTGCCCAAGCTGTGACCAGACCCCGCTTGGCTGCTGGGGTGTTCTGGTCTCACGCTGGTGGTCATTCTGCTGTTGGTGTGCAGTACCCACCGTGCAGGGATGTTTCCTGCTCCTTTAGCCACCTGGTAAACTGTTCTCCCTAATTTTTATCTTTCAGACAAAAAGATCAAGTTTTTAGAGCAGAATGGAGAGGATGTAGGAGGGTCCATCGCATAAGACAAGAGGTAATGGCCTCAGATTGCCAGGGGAGATTCAAGTTGAGTATTAGGAAAAATTTCTTCTCTGAAAGAGTGCTCAGACATTGGAACAGGCTGCCCAGGGAAATGGTGGAGTCCCCATCCCTGGAGATGTTCGAGAAACATGTAGCTGTAGCACTCAGGGACATGGTTTAGTGGGCATGGTGGTGATGAGTTGATGGTTGGACTGGATGATCTTAGAGGGCTTTTCCAACCTTAATGATTCTGTGATTTAGGTTCATTGTATTTAAGCTCAATAACAAAGACCAGTGTGCACACAGGCACATTTTGACATTATTTTAGGTGTCTCTTCTAAATAGTTGTCTTTCTTAGGAGAAAATTCTGACACTCTTTGGAACCTTGTGAAATATCCTATTTGTTAGAAATGTCCTTACTAGATACCGTTCCATCGTGTCAGTCCTGGACAAACCCAGCCTGTGGCTGGCAGGTACTGCTGGTTTGGTGCTGCCCATCTGTGAGATGGTGAGTTATGTATCCAAATAGACCAAGGTTAAAAGAGAAAACAATAAAAACCCCAAGACTGTCCAAATATTGCCACTGCCCACCGAGGAGCTGCTCAGCTAAATGCACCAAGCATGCCCTGGCCGTCTTTGTCTTGTGAGAAGTATCAGTGCAAGAGGCTTGAAAACTGCTCCCAGAGCTGTTCCCACCACTACAAAGACTGAAGGATTATAATTGCAACAGGTCCGTGGGCAAAAACACGGAGCATAAAGCATTAAATTCAAGTCACGCTGATAAGTATAACAAATAAAGAGATCAAACTCCCTTAAAAAATAGGATTACAGAGGCTGTGGGGAAGAAATATTTTGAAGGAAGTTAAAGAGAAGTTAATCTGCTTTTATGTAATTTGTTTCCCTATTCTTCCTGAACTGGCTTGCTTTGGAGACAGCTGCTTTCAAGGTTTACAGCCGTGCATATGGTTAGGAGGGCTGGAATTGGCAGCCGATCGCCTGACAGAATAATGGCTAACTGGCAAAATAGCTGGCTATGTAATTTACAGATGATACGACCACATCAAAATCAGTGAAACCCAAACTGTTCATTTTTACAGTCTCCAGATTGCTGTCTGTTGTGATCCGTTCCTCCTGATTGCTCCCCCGTTGCGCTGCTGATCACCTCTCCTCCCACCAGCACCTGTGGTGGGGAGGACAACGGCGAGCCGCAGCGCCGCGGGGCAGGACGAGATGGAGATCTCAATTTCTGGAGGTTTGTGTGGCTTAGATATGGATGGAAACCAAAGGATCGGTACCACCAGGTCCATGTCTATGTAGAAAGTGGGTCTGCACATCAGCGGTGTGGTGGGTGCCCTGAGGTCTGTGACCCATAGCTTGTTCTTCTCCCCACCAGCACCCAGGCTTCCAGATCCCTGTGGGATCTCCTGGGGCTTGGATAGCCCAGCAGGTCATAGAGCTCCAGGTCTCAAAGCTGTCCTTGCTCTGAAAGGAGCCAGACAGCCCTTGCTCGGTACATTTCAAGTTATGAATTCTCTGAGTTTGAACCCAAACTGGCTAAAGTGAAGCAATCACAAAACCAGCAATAGAACTGGTGAAGACACAGAGTTTCATTACACCAACAGTATTTCACCTTCTGCAGATATCTCTGTCTTTCCTGTTGGAAAATTGTCTGAAAAAAAGTTGCCCTTCAAAAAACGAGGCCTTTTCTGAATGTGCTGTTATTTTAAATCTGTGCGGAACTTCTTCCTCATGCTGTTTTTCTCCCTCTGTTTTTCTCAGTGGGGGAAATGACAGTGAAAAGGGTGAGAGAGCAGAAACTGTGAAATGCAGACATGGAATCTGGAAAAAAAGGGCTTTTTCTAAAAACTGAAATATTTCATTTCCCAAGAAATTGCTTTCTGTACAAATATCCATTTATTGTGAATATACCAGTTCTTATTTTCTTGTTGGAAAAAAACCCCCAGTGTTTTGTGTTCAGCTTTCTGTTCCTCTCCCAAGAAAACAGAGATGTGGCAAAGCCCAAGGACACTGGGAGGTGATTTGTGCTGTGGCACACAGGGACTGTATCTGTTCATTCCTGGGATTACAGAGGCTTCTTTCCTCACAAATACCCGTGTTACCCTTGAGGTGATCTGGATAATCCATCCTACACCACGTGCTGAAAAGTGTCCATGGTTGAGAAACAAACGCCAGTCTCATTGAGGCCTTGGTCTCAGTTGTATTCTGCCCTAGGGCTGAAGATGTTATTAGGCTCAACTCTTCTCAGCTCCTCCTGACATTATTGCTCTGTTTATCTCTCACGTAGGGAATTTGGCTGTTCAGTGTCAACTGCCTTGGTGTTTTCTTGTCACAAGTTGATGGCTTCACCAGGTAAGCCCTGTGTTCTGTTTGAAATACATTCTGCGTGGGCTGGAGAGGGTCAAGCTGCTGGTGAAGCCCTCCAAAGAGCCCAGGTGGGACATGGACTGGCGTGGAGCACTGGTAATGACAGTTTCTCCAGCTGCATCGTGTTACAGAGCGTGGCCTTGCAAAGAAGGAAATGACTCCAGCGGTGGCAGCAAGCGTAAAAACCGCCGTGTCACATAAGGGCCGCGGTGCCAGGGCTTTTATCGAGCGTAATCCAACTCTTTTGACATTCTGCTGGAGGATGCTTGAGCTAACAAGCTCTGCGCTCTCTGATGAAGCAAGCCATGTACATTAACGTTATTGTCAGGACATGGCGCAGAGCATTTATTGCTTTTGGCTCGTGTACAGTGTAGGATTATTCTGTGAGTTTACACAAGACTTTCTATTTGTAGTTGAAAGTGAATTATTTGCTCATTAGTGGTTCAGAAAGGTCTGCTTGCTCCCACAATGCGAGACAGCTTGGGTTTCTCTGTGTGATGAAATGTGCTTGCTTCAGCCCGTGCTCGACAGAGGCTCAGCGCATCTTCAGGGTGGGCCAGAATTAGGACATGGAATTAGGAAAATCTGCAACTATTGTAAGAAATAAATTTGTTTGTGCAGAATGAGAGGCTGGAGAGAAACCCTGCAGAGTGGGACCTGGGGGTTCTGGTTAATGGCAAGTT
>NW_010293393.1:0-39250 GCF_000700745.2 Antrostomus carolinensis
CACAGAGGACTCCCTACCCTCTCTCAGCACACTTCCTGATAGTCCTGGGCTAGAAGATAAAAAGACCTCAAAGTGTAATCAAAAGGGACATGTGAAACATTACACAACTTCTCTCTATTCCAGCACATAATCATAGTGTATTTTTCTTGTTTGGAAACTGTAGTAACTTCACATTTCCCCTTCTGCTTCAGAATCCCGCAACACGAATATAACTGTGCATAGTGGTATCTTTAAACTTTGTTTCTGACACTTGAAAATAGAGTTGTGAAAAAACTACCGAAATCTACACAAGGCGTCCATGTAAATACAATCTGGTAGGAACAACTCCCTTGTGAAAAGGAAGCACTGTAAAGAGCTATGTGAAAATAAATTTGGAATAAACAACAGAGCAAGTAACTGCAGTCAAATGGACAAAGTCCAGATGTGCATTCGCAACACAAATCTCTAAGTAAATTGTAACTACAATATGCAGACCAAATACATGCAGAATAAAACTTTGTGTTCTGTTTGCTCTTGCTAGAAAAGATCTTGCAGTCTAACCAGAATATACTGTTTGTGATCCCAAGACTAAAGAGGTCATCAAGCATACAGAGTTTCTTTTGAGAGTAAACAGCTTGCCACATAGCATGAAATAAACTGTATTTTTCTAAAGCTTTAGAAAATTCACAAAAGATTAGAAGAATGCTAATTGATTCTGTTAACACATCTTAAATTTTAAGTTCTTTTTGCCAGTAAGATTTAGAGTAAATATTTCTTAAGATAGCTTCTCTGAGTCCTTCCAAGTATACAGCTGTAGCAAAAATGTAACCCTGGAGGAGGAGGAGAACTTGTTCAAAAAAAGAAATGCAAAAACATTTTCAGCAAAATTTTTTGAGAAGATTCAGCTGTTGGTATTTGTTTGTTTTTTATTAGTATTAAACCTTGTTATACACATCCTGCCAAATATCTATCTTACATCACTTTAATGTAGCAATTCAAGGATGTAAATTTATAGTTACATTTGAGATTAAAACATGCACACTGAAGTGCAATTTAGTAGTGCCCAGATCTTCAGGTCTTAGTAAAACAGAATATTACAACTTAAACCATTTTTATATTTTCTCCCATTTTTAGCCCTTCTTTTATCCAATCAGCTTTCTTCTCAAGTGTCAGTCATGCAAGACACAAGAAATAGCCGGTTATTTTACTCATATCTGTTAAATTCCATTTGGATAGAACTGTTTTCCAGAGGAGTTTTAAATATATATCTCTACCAGTATGTTATGAGAAAGCAGTCAAAACATTAACCACTTTATATTAAAATTATTAAACACCTTGGAAAGCCACTCGAGAAAACTGGATGAAAAAAGTAATCTATACAAGCCATAATAACAAGCATCAAACACACTGGGACAGGCTCCAGAAGGGAAAAAAAAAAACCCAAACCCTCCACACCTCTTATAATCTCCTATAATGTTAAACAAGGTTTAAAATCAAACTAAGATGACTTTATCCTTATGCCCAGCCCCACTGTGGCTCCTTATCTGCATTTCCATAGAACAGCTTAAATCCTCCAGTCTTCTATGTAATGGAAAACAAAAATGATACTCAGTGCTTAACCAGCAATCTGCAATCACTGTTTGTTGTGTCACGACAAAAAGAACATTTCTAAGACACCCGCTGACACCTGACAGATAACAATAGTTGGAGTAAGCGTTAGACAGTACCCGATACTGTAGCTCTCAGAAATAGATCCTGACTGCTGTAACTCTTGTATGAGCAGTATTACTTATAATCACAGTGGTCACTTTTACAACTTCCCTTTTCAAAGCATTTATCTACAGCTATTGAAAGCAATCACCATTGCAAAAGCTATGGCAGCTTAACACCTCATACGTTAACAATGCACAGCATTCTCTGATCCTGTTCATCTTTTGAGATTGGATTGGCAGATTTGATATTTGAATGCCAACCTAACCATCCTTTGCCCGTCAACTACCATCAGTTACATTCAACGAAAATCAGCAATTCTGCAAGTGATAAATAACAGGTAAGCAAGTAAATACTGCTGTTCTGGAAAACTCTTGAGAAATACATATAATTCAAAAATTTGGAAGGAATATCTAAACCAAGTTCTCCTCAGCATCTACCCCACCCCTGCAGGCTTCTTTTTTTCTGGCCAACACTGTCGAACATCTACTACAAGTCAAAGCAGAGATGTGATTCTTCCTCTCCAGCATCACACTAAAGCACCATAACTAGTAGGTAAGATAGTCCTCTTTCATACAATCACTTTATTATTTCATTCCATTAGTAGTGCTTTTGTGGGAAGACAGAGGCTACTAATCATACAGATGTAATCATGGCTTACCTCCCTTTAAGAACTGCATTACCTGCAGTTGCCACTAACTGAAGATCAAGTTAAAATGGGAATAGTTAGAACCAAAGTAAAAATATAGGTTTATATTTTCCATCTGCACCAGAAATGAGAGGATTACCTCTTACAAAGAACAGTTTCATTGTCTTTTATAATTTCTCTCTAAAGACAAAGTCATGAATGACTTTAAAATCGCTTTTTCCTTATAACAATGCAATACTTGTTTCTTGCCTTTCAGTTGACATCCTTTCATACTGTTGTGCTCTGAAGAACAATACAGTCAGTTGTAGAAGTTAAATGAGTCACAAAAAACATGTGACTTGGGGCATGTAAGGCAGAACTGACTATATCACTTTGTTTCAGCTGCCAAAGGGTGTAACAAAATCATGTTTGTTTACTGCTTGAATTCAAAATTTTGCTGTTGATCTGAACATACTTTTTCTTTTCAAAGTAAGACATTCTATAAGATGCAAAGTTGCTTGTAACTTATTGGTACTAACTTACAGTTTGGTTAGACCAAATGCTTGCATGATACATGACGCTGCTCATGACTATTGACTGGTCATCCCATAATATGGAGGTAACAAATCTCCCTGCTAGAGCAGGAGGTAAAGATCAGTTCCTCTGTATAAAACCACCTTGGCTGTTGTGGCAACAGTTTTGTGATTCAAGATATATTAATCTTAAATGGGAATTGCATTTCTCCTTCTCTCCTATAGTTCTGATCATTATGTACCTACCTAGGACAACTAGCTGGAAACCGAGTTTTTATCGCATTTTTTTCCTTGCTTCTTCCTACTCTTTCAGAAAATCGTCCTGGAAATAAAAGTTGTAACTAAACAACAGGAGTATTTTTTCTCATCTGTTGTGATTAAAAGGTTAACTATCATTCCAAATCTTTCTAGGCTCACTCTCCTTAAGTGTCAGAGCACATGCTTATATACACTGCCCATTACACAGTGGCAGACTAAGGCATTCCCACTTATATAGGTACTGCATTAAAAAAGACAACATAACAACTAAACATGAGAAATATTTTGACTAACTAGTAAATTGGAAACTAAGTGTTCTAGATTAGGAGAAAGGAAGAAAGTAGTTAGAAGAGAAATTAAAGATCCAAAAGGAAATTTATGTTCCCTGTGAATCCATGCCAATATGAAGCTTTCATTGCACCCAGAGACAAGATTTCTTTCCTAAATTTAACAAACTGGGAGCAGCAGCATTCATGAGTCTTTCTCCCAGTGCTACCTAATTATTAAAAACATGCATTCTTAAAATCCTCCCAAGATTGATTCTAAAAAAGTGAAGATGAGTGCTGTTAAATGATCTACCAAATGCAGGTATTTTTTTCCAGTTAAAAAAATTCTAGCACAGCAGTTCTCTGTCAAAGTGGCAAGGCACGGATGGTGCCTTTAATGGAACAGCTCTGTTAGTCAAGGTTCAGCTGAAAATTAGGCGATGTTTGTATACATATTCCCATAGCTCCAGTTAAAAAGAGATAATTCTGTTGAAAAGGTATTCTTGTGAAGTTGTACCAGAAGATATCTGGAAATCGTCTGTCACCATTGTCATCCTGTGCTGACAATATGAGAAATCACTATTCTTCTTGTCTTCAAGATAAACTTCTAACTTCATAATCCTTCTTCAGCCAAAATAAACTACTTTTTGAAGTTATCAAAAATATCAAGGCTCAGATTTAACCACGGAGCGATGCGGAAAAGAATTCTCTGTGATCCAAACATGAATGCACAACTGAATGCCTTTCAATTCAAGCTACAGAAATTGTGATAGTGAGTTGACTTTCTAAACTCCAGTAAGTAGCTACATGCATGCTCTTTTCAACCTCCTACTGTTAAATACAGTAGTAGGACACTAAGCTAATGTGTCATGTAACACAGGCTGGGTGGTCTAGGAGCATCCAGGGTATGTCACTACAGCTCAGCTGGTAGGCATTTACTAAGCTGCCTTAATGCACTTCTGTAAGACTGTGTGACCATATCCAAGCTGTCAGAAAGAATGTAGTTCTTTATGACAGTGGTTATTTCAATTTATATTTTTTGTATTATCCACCAGGCATGTAGCTTTTCTTACAAATAAGAAATATTTGAATTTATTACTACAAATCTTAACTTCAGGAAATTTCACAAGTAACTAAATGTCTAGACCAAAGCAGTTGGTAAGTTAGAGACTTAAATTTGTACAGTCCAAGAGATCAATAAAGAGGATTATTTCTACTGTAGTCTGTTTCAACCTCACTTTCAACAAATACAACTGCAAACATATGATTTGACTGTATTAGAAGGAAACAAGTACTTCCAAGATGCTCCTGCATTTTGGTTTTCATGGAACTTGCAGATGAGATTCATGACAGAAGGGTTTGAAAACCCATTTTCTTACAAAACAGCATTTTTGTCAGTAACTTAAAAAGTTTCAGAAGCAAAATAACATAACTCTGTTTAGTTTGGCGTGTCACACCAACTTACTTCAGACATTATTCTGATCAAATAATACTATATACATTTTATTCCACTAAGACTCTGGAAAATGAAAAACATCAGAAGAATCAATATTTCTTGACTAATAAGAGTATAGTAATTCATAAAATACAGAAGTTGCCAGAAAAAAATCAACTGTAAAGAAAATATCAGCATAGAAAGTTATGAAGCTCTAAGCTATGATTCCTTAATGAAGGCTCAAGACTTGTATTGAATTACTAGATATAGCATTGAAGTGTGGAAAAAAAACTAAAATCAGCTGGGAGCTATTAGCCCTTCTCCCCCTCAAGCTTCTCTGCACAATTCTCTCCTCTAGATGAGATTAAGTTAATTAAATATGCCAGACTCTTAGGAATGTATTTGTTTACATGCACAGTTATTTGAGAAAGATGTTCAAATGTCTTCAGAAGTAGAAATGCTTTAGTTACTAATTCATATCTGCTTTAATGCTTAAGCATTTGTTCTAACAGTACTCTGATGACAAGACACTTAAGCTATATCTAAAACCTAAAAAAAAAAAAAAAAAGAACATTTGTGCCAGTCTCACTTCTGTCTGGCAACAGTCAGTCAACCAGAGGCATAAAAAAAAAAAAAAATTAAAAAAAAAATTATGCAATTCCAGAAAGGAGACCTATACTTTTCCCTTGGCTAGGAGCAGACAGAATTGTTTTATACCACAGGATGAATCAGTAAGAGCTCCTGACTCCACATGGGGGGCAGGAATAAGGGGGGAACAAGTGAAAGAGGAAACCCCTGTCCGCCTCCCTTAAACAGATTAACTTACCCCCATCTTTCTTATGTCTTGCAGAATTTATTTCAAAGTAAATCCTTTATTGTTACTGGCATGGAAGCATTTCAAGAATTGAGTTGACTATACTGTCAAGGGCCTAAACCAAGAAAGTAGAACAAACAGTGACATCGAGTGGCAAGGCTCCTGAAGTACAATTCTGAAAGCCCCTGTTAGAAACTTCAGCAGCAGCCCCTTTTTAAGGCCTGTGAAACTTTTATTTTTTGACTCTAACCTATTAATATTTAAAGCAGGATGCATAAAGTGGAAGCACTGATTTTTGTCTTGTTTGTGCTTGAACCTTCAGTGTTTCATTGGAAAGTATTCTTAAGTTAAGAAGAAAACAACAAAAAAAAACCACTTAACGGTTCACACTAGGAAGATGTTTAGCAACTTCAAACAAGACTAGAAGCTAGACAGTTTTTGAAGCATTTGTAAATCCTGCTCTTCTGAACACATCGTAGCATATCTGAAGTTGTAGAAAGCCATGTGCACTGGTTAAAAAAAAAAAAAAAGTGTAAGCCATTTGTATATTCCACCAAATCCTCCTTCCCTCTTAAGAAGCTACCAATGAGTTGAACTTCAGGAGATTTTAATTTCTCTATTTAAACCTCTCTTCCTTTCAGTCCTGGAGAAGAGTCATCTTGAGTGTCACATATCACTACCAATACAACTCTAAAGTTTATGAATGATGTTTAGCACTGGTGCAGGCTTGGTCTTAAAACACATTCACATACTAAATTATTTTAGAAAGACTACACTGTTCTTTAAATAGTTTTGTTTTTAAAATAAGATACAGGTTTACTAATTTTAGTCTGTTTTTTGTTTTGTTTTGTTTTTTTTAATAGGAAATATCCCATAGAGTTAACTGCTTCTAGTCTTCTGTGAGATGCATAGCCAGTGTGATAAGAGCCATATCTATGGCTTGAAATCTCCTAGGACATCATAATACTCAGATAATACCCAGGTGGATAGTTAGTGACAGAAGAAAGATGGCTTGCACTTCCTAAGACTGCGGCATCATACTGTGCACAAGGAATGGTAACACATAGGGAACTTTTATTATTGGACAGCACAGAAGATGAAAGGTGTTTATTCATTAAGTTCACAGGTCCTGGGCAAGGTATTTTCTGGGTAACTCACATCATGCACACAGTTGGATTTTCAGTGCTAAGCAAACTGTATTTGCCATTGAGGAATCTTCTTTTCTCTCCCCATTAATCTGTGCTTTCTAGAGTGCATGTACACAAGCCATTTTAAGGAAAGAACAAAAAATGTGCTTAAAAAGAAAATAAAGGAGTACTTCACTGATACCTTTCTGAGTAGCAACTGGGACAGGGGAAAAAAAGTGAAAGCTGAAATTGATTAATGAGAAAGTGACATTAGGAGACACATGACATGTCTTTGCCTTCACACTGGAAAGTTTGTTTAATTCATTGCATTATGGGATGCTATGCCTGTGCTGTTTGTCAGTATAATCCAAGACAAAGAATTTAGAGAATTAATATACAGTATGAAACAAATAGAATATTCCTGTCACAACCAGCTATATTGTGTGCATATACATATAATATAGAGTTATTTCTTCTCTACAGTGCTTTTCTCTCCTAAGGATCAGAAAGCCATTTATCACATAGTCACCTGTGTTTCTCACATCCCTACAATTCTTCACGGAAGTACTATTTAGCTTTTCTTTCCTCTAGCTTGCTCCTGAGTAATGGGGGGTCCCAAATCTGAGACAATGACAAGCTTCATTTAATTTTCTAATTATTCTGTGAAATTAATCAGAAGACAGACAAAGAAGAGAATTTTACTTCATCCTGCTTCTCCTAGATTTCTGTAGCCCAAGAAACCTGCAGAAGAAAAAACCTAAACCAATTCATGTATAACAGCCTGTATTTTATTTACTCTTGTCATATCACCTTGTCGTGATAGGAGCTACCAAGCCAGAAACCATACACAGGAGGGACAATATTCTTGTTCAGAAATTAAGATAGTTTCTGAGAATAAAGTGCATTCTAACAACTTCTTGCTAAAAATAACTCAGTAAAGGAATATTTACTAGTTCTCAACTCCAGAGTTATTTGTCCTTTACACAGATAATACACTTTGCACATAAATCCTTTGGCTTTCAAATTAGTGTCTACTTGAAAACAAATATCAGAAGTTTGTGCTAGCAACAGTGTTTTTAAAATGGTGGTTAAACAGATTCGTTTGCACAGTATTTCTGATAAAGTATTAAAACAATCTAGCAATTCAAGAAGTTACAATCTAAAATAAGCTAGATTTGCTCTGGAGACAAGAAGTTTGGGCAATGTTGTGTATATTAAGCAAATTATATCTTCAAACAAGAGATTAAAAAAACCAAAACAGTGAAGACTCAACATTTTTATATAAGATTTTCCAAATAACAAAGTTAAAGATTACAGGGTAATATTTCTTCAGAAAACTAAATAATTTTATTTTTTGCAATTTCTTCTCAGGGGTTTCAGTGCCTACAGGTAAGATTCCCTCATCTCCAAAATCCATACCATAAAAACTTTGAGTATTTTGTTATTAAGAAATCAGTATCACATGTCTGTGCACAGGATAGGGCAAACATTTTACACTGATCCTTCCGTCCATTATTTTTTGCAAAGCAGATACTGAATGTTAGTTGTGCCATATAGGCCAGATGTTTCCTATCTCTATTCTGATCTGAAGTGTTGCATATGCATGGCAAGACTTGTGTATACTATGCATACAGTGTTTTATTTTGCCCCAAACTTCATCCTTCTTGGAACTTTTCTCACAGCAGCCTACGCAGTGGGAATCCAGCTGGAAGCAACCAGAATTAAGTTTGACCTCCCAGCCCCTTACAGCTTTCCCATGGTTTTCCTGCCACACTAAAATTTTCTTCCTTTACACAAACCAGCATCACTTTCAGAAAACTGTCCACAATACAGAACCAAAACATCAATCACATACTCATTAATAAAAAGCTAATAAAAATGTATTCCATATCCCATCTTGGGAAGGTATAATCTCTTACAGTCAGATACCTTTAAAAACTCCAGTAGCAGTCAAAATACTTTAAAAATAGCAATATCTACCTTTTCTAATATCATTTATCAAATAACTTTCCTTATTTCTTCCAACAGTCATAAATAGTATAGAGAGGTGGAAAGGGACTAGATATAGTTCAGGACTGTGACAGTTTTTTAATACGACAAAATCCAAAGTTCAAGCAGAATTCAGCCCCTAACTACAGGCATTAAGATTTAATTTTTAGTAAAGTATTACATGGAAAGAAGTGCATTTCACACATGGAATACCTTCATTTATCTCTGTTTGTTATAGAACAGCAATATTTTGCATTTAGTTCATTTACATCAAGAGCAATATTTTGTTCTCAAAAACAAGGAAGACTGATCTTGCAAATAAAAAACCCAACAAAAATAAATAAAAAAAAAAACCAAAGCCAAACTTCTCCAATAAGTAGTCAGTTTTTTGTTAAACCCTTTTCAAAAATATAAACAGAATATGGAGCACAGTGATTGTATAACACAAGCGTATTTCTAGTCTTTTGGGCAATTGTCACACATTTTTTGTGAGTTGCTTCTTTTTTTCTAGGATTAGAGTCCTCCAACAGGAGTTGCTTCTGTCTGTTCAGATTACTCATATCCCAATACCATGTCAGGAATTTATATTATCAACTGCTGTTTCTCATCTCAAGAGCAGCCCTTCTCTTCTGGCTCCATTTCCTCTACAGCTGCCAAAAATTGGGTTTTGCTTTAGCCAAGTACTTACTGCTTACTACCTAGTTGAGTGGCAGTTTGAAAGAGAAGGAAACTTGAATTTGAATTCCTTCCCCCCAAAGCCTGCCAAGTAGGGTATTTACAGTCCCACAAATTTCTTAAATATTGATAATTTCACTAGTTTTCAGGAATGAAATTTTTCATTCTTTACTATTTGCCATGCAGTAGAATCAGGTGGATGCCACCTTACCCATAAACATAACAGTTCAGCTGTGAATTGATCGTGTCCAAGCATTGCCCGGAAGAATGATAACTAAGGAGTGCCGTGAAATGAAACATCCACAGAGCAGAACCTCTAGTCTTATTTGCTGAAATTATGGGGAAATGTATTTAAAAGGAGCATGCTTCTCTGAAGGCACAAAAATATGTTCAGGTTAACTATTTCATCATCTCTGCACATTTATAAAGTGAGTGTCTCGACAGTTTTCAATATAATTCTTGCAATATTAAAAAAACCCAATACATAAGTTGCAGTAATTTTAACACCTAGCACATCTAAATCTGTGGAAAGACAACTCACCATAAGCTACATCTCACAATAGCTGGACACTGGAAAGCCAAGCACTTCCCTTAGCAGCCACTCTTCAGCAACAGTTTTCCGCCCCTTGAAGACAGCTGACTTCTGACACTGTGGTGTTCACATGTAGAAAGTCTGAAGTTTGACAACAGCTCTTCAACCTTGGATTCAGAGTTTAATAACTCAATTTCACTCTCCTCAGAGTCCCCAAAAAGACTTTTATGTAATTTTCCCAGTATTAGAAGGAAGATCCAGGTTTGTGTTCAAACTCAGAGTGCTCTCACATGCAAGGTATATCCTCCCATGGGCCTTATAGTTTCTCTGAACTACATTCAGGAAGTACAACTGCTCAGAAACACCTCTCTATACAACCTTATCATTATTACCATTCCTGCAACCTACTGTAGCTTTACTGCTAATAACAATAATAGTAATAAATAAATAACAAACCCTCTCATCTTTCCTCAACAATCCTATCTTCTAAGTGGACTCAGAGCTTTGCTTACTCCCAAAGCCCTTTATTAGTGACTATTCGTGGCTGGGACCCATCTTTAATTGGACCTGGCAGCTCTCCAGGTGCAAGGAGCTCTCTGTTTAATTGTTTTGAGGTCTGGTTAACTCTTCCAAGGACAGGGAGGTTTGCATCCTCATCTCCCAGGGCTTTATAGCAAATTCTCTTGTGTTGCTTTCAGCCTGAATAGATGAAAATTTCTGTTCAGAGGATATATTTGCAATAATTTCATGGTATAATTACAGACACTTAAACCAGAAAGTATTAAGGACCAACTATTTTGCAGAATATAAGGGGAGGATAAAAGTCCCTAATGTTGTAATATTAAATGAAAAAGGCTAGTTCGTAATCTATACCACTGTGTTCGAGAAATTCAAGCATGGTTTAAAATCCAAACCAAACAAATAATAAAAATATTTTATGAAACAATATATAAATAATATATATGGAAAGTATTTCAAATGATGGAAATTATTCCAGAGAATAAGGTCAAATTTTTAAAAATATCATAAAATTACTAATTGCTGGTTATTTACATGAAATATGTTGATGTGTTAATATTTATTTTGCTTTGCTTTGGCTATTGGGTAACTACTTATTTATTACCTGTTTTATACTGCATAATTTTATAGATTTCAGAAGAGCAATTTTGTTTTGCCCTGTTCTAAATGTGAGCAGAATCATGCTCTTTTCTTTCAGTCAGTTTTACATGAGTTTTTTACTGTTTTCTAGTTCTCAGCCCATTAGATCAGGTATCTGTTTTGACTCAAAAAAGAAAAACATCAGTTCCATGGTTGGTTTTCTCATTGGTAATTTAATAAGTAAGTGCTGTATCTGCATCTTTCTGATATAAGAAAGGGAATGCTTATTCTTTTCTGCTTACTTTGATTTTGTATATTTTCTCTATTAATTGCAGAATTTTCAGTGCTCCATTATTATTGCAATACTTATATTAAGTTTTGGTACCCGGCCAAGATAAATTTTGTGCTCTTATCGTATTATTTATTTATTTATTTTAGCTTTGGCTAATGATTTAATTAATGTTATCAGCTTTAGTATTATGGTTTAGGTACAACCCAGATCCAGTAGAACAAGTAAAATAAAAACTCTAGACACTTGCTTGTACGCACAGTGAAATAACTGAAAACATTTAATCTGTTCTGTCATTCATCATCCACCAGCCTTCCTGGAATCTAACAAATAAAGCTACTGCTTCTTGCATTGATTTTTTTTTTTCCCCTAGCTGCAGCATCTTTCCTCCTATTGTGTATAGCAAAACTATATAAAAGTCCTGCTGTACTTGATCTGACTTATATGAGACTAGTAGTTCTTGATTGTCTTCAAAGGTACATTCAGAATTCTAATACTTCACTTAGGTTATTGTGCTACTTCTACACTGCCACTATTATCCTGAGCTCCACCATCACCTGTATTAGCTCTGCAGCTTCACATGAACACGAATTTGTATACTAGGGAGACCTTCCTTGTTCTTGTCAAGCACATTTATTATATTCTGGCATACTGTTTCAGCAAATGTAGCCTGCAATGGCAGGGACCATTAGGTCTGTACTTTGATGACACAAAAGAATGAAAAACTCAACATATTAATCTTTTCACCATACTGAGAAAGACTATAGGACCAAAAAATAAAAAAAAAGGTCTGAGTTATTATCAATGAAGTCTAGACTTCATCCTCAAGAAGCCCGAATTTCTGCATTGTTTTAAGAAAATCTGAAGTAATCCACTCAACCCGGAACGATGTCATATTTGGATCACGTAATGGGCTTCATCTTGGGACTGTCTTTTCTCCAGAAGACTGTGGGAATAATTTCAGCCAGCTATCTACAGCAGCAGTTCTTTCTCTTGTGGGAAAACATTTATTTCCCTTTTTCTCTTTCTCCTCGGGGAATCTTAAGAATTTCCTTGGGTATTTACAACAGATGTTATAAATATTAACAACTCTTACATCAACAGAAAGAAAAAGAAGACTACAAATATACATGAGCATTTATAGTACTGCAAATTAAGTCACTCAAGCATTCTCTTTCATAGAAAAACTTTAAGAAAATATCCTACAATTCACTTTGCTGAAATTCTTATTTATGGAAAGAAACAACAACAACAAAAGAAGTTGTGATGTCTTATTTAACTGTTCCTAAATATTTTAGATTTAATGTTTGAAAAAAAAAAAAAAAGAAAAATCCTCTAATTCTCTTCTAGATGAACTTGAATGCTACTGTCTCTCTGAGAAATCCATGCTACTTCATACAACTGTAAAAGATAAAAATGACCACACCACATAGTTGACAGACATACAAGTTATGCTCCCTAGTATATTGTCTCTGTATCATTAAATTTCTGATTGTGTGAGGAAATTTGACACTGACCTTATGTGAAATAATTTGTCTGACCAGTGTCACAAGCATTATCAGTCACACTTGACTAAAAGTGGATATCAAGGAGTTTGGTGGCATTGGGGAGCTAGAGGAAGCATACAACTAGGTAATAAAACACTCATTTTGTATTTTTTTAGCTGATTTCCATTGTCTTTTTGTTCCCCATAAATCTTTCTTATTCTTGTGAGGAAAAAGAAAAGAAATAAACTGTGCAGTAAATCACGCTGAAACACTGGTTTCTGAGAGTACTTTTATCACTGAGCTATGTCTTAGACCCTTTTTATCTCTCCTAGATGTACTTCATAGGTGGTTTCATTAGTTTCTAGGTGAAACTCTATAGCTCAACAACTTGCATATGAGATTTCAGAAATGTAGCTCCTTTTTGTGCTGATCCACGTTCACGGGATATTTGTACCTGTCTGCCATCTGTGTTGAGAAGACAGTGATCAGGCTGTTGCAAATCACTCAGAAGAGACCTCTTTTAAATGGCTAGAAATCTGTTTCTGCTCAAGACAGTCCTTTCTGTACAGGTTTGTTCCCTCTGTGTCTTCCCGAAGAGTCCTTGCCAGATATCTGTCTGTTCAATACCTCATTTTCGTTCCACATTGTTTTGTTAAAAACAAACCTTCTTGCTGTCAGAGTGCCTTCTCTATGTGACATTTTCAGTTTGAGGTCACCTGGTGATAATTTATAAATGGATCATTCTTCCTATTTCCCAAGACTAGTATACTTCAAGTTTGCTTCCCTCCAGTATTCAGGTTGTCATCTTTGGGAAGGGTGAACCTTGCAAGCTTGGAGAGAGCAAAGGCTTGGCTAGCCTTCCCAACTAATGGTACAGCCATTTTAACAGTGATTCTTTTGAAGCTGCTGATCTGTCTTTGTTGTGTAACCATCTTTACTGCCTTTCTCTGGATGCTTGTTTTCCATTTGCTGCTGCCTTTGACTCACATTCTGACAGCCACACTCATTTGTGGCAAACAGATAAACTGATGGGGAAGGGAATATAATTTTCCCAAAACTCCCCTTTTTTTTTTTTTTTTTTTTTTTTTTTTTTTTAGTAATTAATACTCAAGACTTCTCTACATTTTCATTTATTTTACATAACAATGTATAAAAAGATGTACCTAATTTTTGTGGCTCTATCACTTGATGTTCCTTCTGCTGCCTTTATTTGTCAAATTCTTCATAATTTCACTCTACACGGAGTTGGAAATGTCTCTCTTTCCTGCAAGTGCCTGAGGTTTCTGCAGTACTGTTTGTTATTCTACTGACTTCACTTGTTCTTTCAGGCTGTTATATTTAAAGCTGATGAGGCATTCATTCTCAGTCAAGAAGCTTTTTAAAAGTACACTGAGTTGTATAGATAAATTAATTACTACAATTAAATGCTTGTATATGTTTAGAAATGATTGTTGACTTTCCCCTCTAGGCACATTGTCTTTAATCAAAGACTGCAGAAGTGAAAATAATCAATTACTTACTGCCTACTTCTACTAAAAATATCCTCATTTCTCAGATGGGTTAGCTGACTGTAAATTATCACAAGATAATTTACTGTGCACATAATAGGTGAGCAGAGAAGAGCCACAAACTCACACTGGAAGAGGAGGTCTATGGTAATTTCAGATAATGTTTCTTCAAATACTAAAAAGAGCTCATAAAGTAGGAAATTAATAGAATTAAAGTTTGTTCACACTCTTAGATTGCTAGTTGCTTTAATTTGTAGTAAGCACAGCTACGTCCCTGAATGTGACTACCATCAGAACTCACAAGGCATGTCTCTCTCTAGCAGGCTTTAAAATACAATTAGAATATAATGCTAATTTAATAGTAGTCTAAAAGATACACCATCTTAGGAGTTACTCTGTGTCACTGCTGCTAAGTCATCTGAAAGCAGTGTGGGAATTTCTGCTCTAAACTGCAGCGTGGACATACCTTTAGTATGGAAAATACTATCTGCAAAGGATGTCAAAGAAAAAAAAGTCTTTTTAATATAAAGTTAGCACATAAATCACCCACTAAGTGACGAACATAGATAATTAATAGCAGTTCTAATGATACTGCTGGTGCCATTTTACATATGAATATTTTCCCTGTAACCAATCTTTTTTTAGAAGGTCATCAGTTTTATGGAGGACTAAACTTAAAATTTTAATACAGGTGTATCTAGCAAACAAAACAAACAAATCAGGGATGCACTAAAGGACATATGCTTTAATATGATTACAACTGTAAATTCAATAATAAGATAAAATGTAATGTTGCATAATATCTCTGGACTTAATCAGCATCTGTACCTTCTGAGTGCAAAAAGAAATTATAAAAACTTCTAACTAAGTTGACAACTCTTACTGATAACTTTTTTTTTTTTTTTTTTAATTGTTACTTGGCAGCATAGTACCACCCTGTTATGTGACATTGAGCTAGGGACATGTAGTTAATGTGTGTCACCTTTGCCTAGCAGATAAAAATGTATCTCGGGATACATGACAAAAACTATAGAGGAAGGCTGCTGAAGGGAGTTGTTATGGTGTTATAGTACCCTTGGAAGAGGAGTCCTAGTAACATGCTACAAAGACTGATGGCTGAAGTAATGAATATTCACTTTGGTCCCAGGACTACATTTTCTGAAGTGAACATTAGGAAAGAAGATAGATGGAGGGAGAGGATGAAAGTTAAAAGAAGGACAGGAAGAGCTGGAACTACAGAGTAGAAAAAGTGCACTTCTGCATGGCCCACTTTCCTGGGCAAGTTTGAGAAAGTACTGACTGTCAGTAACCTGGCATGTCTGCACAGTGCAGGGAAGGAGTATGAGTTCAGTTTCTGCAGGACAGCCTTGCTTCAGAGCCCACACCTTGACAAGACAACTATCCTGCACTCTGTCCTGACTGTGGCTGTGACAAGGAAATTTCTATCTGGTGGGTCGCTGTCTGCAGTGCTAGTTGCAAGATGTGCTGGTGACATTCTCAACGTACTTCCTCAGTTACGTATGATAACAAACTCTATCTGCTTATAGAGTAGGACACAGACTGATGTACTCATCTGTTCACAAAGTATGTACGAACAGCTTGAGGCTTGTTAGATTTGAACCAAACAGTAGGAGGGGCAATTAGTGTATTTAAATCTAGGTTTTGCTGCAACATGAGCTGTCTAACATTCACTGTCCTTAATTCTGTACTGAACTCTTATATTCTAACAGTACCATAAGGAAATAATTTATCTTATTTTCTTCCTTTTTTTTTTTTTTTTTTAATGTCAGTAAAACTAACTTATTTCAACACATTCATAACATTTGTTTTTGTACTCAGAAAACATTCTGCAGTGGTGGACTGTATTGGAGATACGAAGCTTAAACACACGATCACTTGGTAAAATTATTACCTAAATTTCACTGGCACAAATACAGAGTATCTGTTCATGATTCTACTAGTTTGTTTCACTGTTCCTGGTAATACAATTCATCAGATTTTTACTGAACTTGTCACTGATAAGCCAAAATAATGCTCGATAGTATCAAGTCTCATCTGTCTTTGAGCCAAACACACTCAGATAATGCCTACTCCTAAGGAATTGAAAAAATATCTTCTTAATCTTTCTGTAAATCTAGTTAAAGGAGGTATGTAACAGCTGCACACTAATTACTAGTTACAGATTAACTATCAGCATTACTTTAGAAGAACTTCTGTGTTAATTAAATCTAATAAAAAAACAGTTGTAAATGGAAGAGTTCCTCTAGGTACCCAAACGTATCTTCTGAATGTGTTGTGATTCCCAGGCAAACGATAGAAAAGGATGATTAGATGAGGCTCCAACATAGAGTGAAGTGCTGGAGTGAAGTCCCACACTTGAAAGCTCAGCTCAGGTAATCTATGCACCTGGAAAACAGATTTTTAATTCTCTCTAAGAGTTTAAAGCTCTTTCAAACTTTGTGATCTGAGTGAGGCTTGATTAATCAAGAGAAAGGCAAGATATGTTACTTCTTAAGTTTGTCTTTCTCTTCATTAAGTAGATCATTAATTACTTTATCAGAGATTTATGTCATTTTTGAGGGTTCTCTTCACATAACAAAAGCATTCACTGTGCCCTGTGATTAATCTAAGCCTACAGAGCCTAATTCTCACCTGTCTGTTGAGAATGGCGTTCTGTCATCCTATGAAGAGTTACTCAAACAGGTTGACTAAAACTGGTGTCCGCAAGAAACTTTAATACACAAAGTGTAGCTGTTCTGGCAGTGACGCTGGCAGTGTGCCATTACATATTGAAGACTGGAAGCAACCGATGGTGGGGTAGGGTTGGTTGACTGGGATATGTGGGTTTAGTATTGAAAGTCAATAATAATTACATAGATTTTGAAATGGTTTAAGATGTCTGCTCCTCATATCATATGGTAGACTGCAAAAAAAGGTCCCACAGGAGAAGGACATGTTGGATCTCACACTGGCATTGCAAACTACAGGGATATTGGATAATTGGCTTCATACAATAAAAAAATAATTTATTCTCAATAATTATGGCCATGATGTGATAGTTTGCCTGATGCTCTGGGTACCACTGTCCACAAAGCAGTAGCTCTTTATATTATATAGTGTATCCTGTCTTCATTAACTGCTGGTAGATGCTCTTGGGTAAAGTTCTTGCAGTGTTATTGTAATGCAGAGCTTTTTTAGTGGTTAAAGTAAATTGTATTAAATAATAGATTATTTTATATAGTTTCTTCATACTGATAAAAGGAAAGGAAGGTTTGGCTGTTTTGCATTACCTTAGAGGGACATTATTCAGTACATTCAACTTGTTTTGGATTTTATTTTATCTTTTTTTTCCAATCCAGGGAATAAGAGCCTCACATGACACGTAGCAGAGAGTAGTTTATATTTTCCTTTAAACATATTTCACCAGGCAAGGACCTGTAATTTCTGTTTTCAAGTCAGTTACTCCTAAATTCATACATTTAGGCACCCACATTTTATGTTACCATCTTTATGAATTTTAAACACAAACCCAACCTCCCCTAGCACCTCCAAACTACCTTTAGAAAAGAAACAAGGCCAGATCCCCAGCAGGTGGCAGTCATCTCCAAAATATGTCAAAATTAGTCCACTTCAGTGTATGAATAAAAAGAGACCTAGAGCACAGATGATGCAGAAATAAACAAGAAGTGCTTTAAGAAGCAATTTCACACGCTTATTGTGCTACTTTTTGGTTCTGGATCCTGCAACCTTTAGAATTTCTTCATAAAAAAGATGTCAGGTTTCCTTGCATTTAGGTGGCAAAATTATACTTCTTTAAACTATGACAGTTTAATATTGTTGTATTAATGGAAGAGATATGCAATCTTTTCTGAGCAAATAATGACTTCTATTTCCCCTGAAAAATGCTTAAGTTATAAGTTCGACCTATTATGGATCATGTAGATAGATACAAACATAAATACCTCTTATTTTTCCAAAAGAGCATTAAAATAATAAAAAAAACATTTTTAAAATTATATATCTCTGAAAACAATTTATATATAAGTATTTTTGAAGAAATTGTTCTAATGGATGAGCAAGTATCTCAAGATACAGAATGAACACTAGTAGCAGGTCCAGTCTAAGTGAAGATGCTTTCTGTAGCACATCCTATAGTGCAAAGTTTACTATATATTTCACTGTTAATTTATAGGTTTTACTATTAAAAAATATTTTTCAGTGGCATTATCACAGGACACAAAGATAAAATGATTATTCAGTTCTGTAGTTAACACTTTGAATTATAAACATTACATTGCATAAAAAGACAATCTATGTAAAAATATATCCATTGATTTATCCATTAGTAAGAGTTAGCAAAAAGTTATTTTTTGATGGCCAAGATATAGCCACTATGTCAGTAGACGGGCTGAAATTTGTCCTCATGCATGATGCTGATGGCCCACTTAAGCCTACCAGATAAAGGGCTGTTGTCACTGGCAAGAGAAGAGATTCCTGGTGGCTGGGGAGGAGCATAATTTCCAGCCCACTCTGGAAAGACTGCTTCTGGGTCTGATCAAAAAGAGGCTTTCAACCTTCACTACTTGTCCTCATCCACATTGCACTTTGCTAGGCAAGGCACTTGAGGACAGACTGAGGCAAAAGACAGCACATAATAAGAGGCAGTTATGCAAGAGCATGATTTGGGTATACTTGATGAGTGAAAAACCATATGCTTGAGCAGGCTCTGACTGTAAAATTCTAATTGATTTCTTCAGGAGGCTCACTGTTTGCCCTCCAGCTACAGTAATGTTGGTATATGAGGCTGTGAATGCCACTGCTTAGCTAGCAAAGTGCGTTGTATTTAGTATCTGTTACCAGACTCCCTGTTTAACTCAAGAGTTTGAAGATTCCCCAGTGCATATTCATACCCGAATCTTTGGACTTTATTCCTGCTCTAGTCCCTCAGCAATATTATGTAAACCAACATTGAATCACTTCTCATTTTTCATAGGGAGAAGTTTCAAGAGGGGAGCATGTAAATCTCAGGTTTGCGAGCAGAATGAAATCAAAACACTAGATTTAATCCAATTAATTTAATTTAATCCAAAGGACCAAAGGAAGGAGCTGAAAGATTTATGATTATGGGTCTCCAATTTGTTCAGTGTGAATGATTACCAACTTTGGGGCATTAGATCTTGTAAAGAAGGGCAAATCAGGCTGTCCATGGGCAATAAACATGAACAATCAGAATTTCTGTTTTGAAAGAAGATTCATTTTCACTTTTTATCTTTTAGAATGCGATGATTTTACTACGACTTAAAGGCTTTTTGGTCATTGCGGTTTTGCTGAATATTTGTGCTTGCACCAGTAACTTTGGTATCTTATGTATTCCACACCAAACCTTTTCCATTTGCTTTATAATGACAACTGAACTGAAAATCTTTCTGTATTTTCCTGCAGTTCTTAGGACATAGAAATCTGATTTCTTCAGAAGATATTTTTGGAGATGAGGGTGGTTTCCCTGATCTCAGATAGGAATGTATGCCACAGCAATTATAATCTACTTTGCCCAATTTCTCCTGCTTTTGCTTACTCCTACTTAAAATGTCACAAGATCTTAAGGCAACACAGTCAGGGCAACACATAAGAGCAAAGGACAAGGAATCTGTGAACTCTGTCCTCTCCAGATAAGGCACCAGGCTTTCTCATATGAATGCTTAAAGGTCACTCAAATCACCTAAAGATTTTAAAATCTGAAAAAAAGGTGAGATTTGTGTTAGCAATTAAAGATGATTTAATATGCAATATTTTTAATGTTACTCTTTTGCTTATTTGCCGGTAATTAGTTAAAAATTCATTTTTTTCCTTTTTTTTTTTGTTTGTTTGTTTGTTTGTTTTTTTGTTATAGTTGATAATACTACAGTGTATGGCAATATTTCCTGTGTAGACTACTACACCTGGGTAGTTGTGAAAATGGAAGAAGCTAGCTGCACCTTTAACACAAACATAATTATTTTTTTTCTCATGTTCTTTAAATGATTTAAGATCCTACCACTTCTCAGCATTACAGCTCCCCTTTAAAACTGAGAAGTATCAAAATATTTTGGTGCTCTTCAACTAATTGAAATAATTCAGTGTCCCATGAGCTTTATTAATGAGCTTTCTTTTCTACACCTGTGAAGCTTCACAGTGTGAAGCTTTTCTGTAATATAGTTGAATTAGTTTTTTTTCCCATTTGAATAACAATCTAGTTATTTTTGAGGGCACTCAAACTCTCCAAGTCAGTTTCCTCCTTTGAAAAACACATATGAAATAATATAAAAGGGACAGGGATTGGTTTAATTTTTCAAAATCTGAGAAGTATTTTGACACATAAAGAATCATATTACATTTAGATGTTGATTTTTCAAATATTCTCTTGAATATTTTTTTCCTATAAGAAAAAAAAAATCTTAATTATTGCAGATATTACTTTTTGGCAATCATTGACTTTTAAAACAATGATCACTTTAAATACGTGAATTAATTTTCCAAATTGCTGAGAGGTCACAGCCCCTAGGAATTCAACTGAACTCTATGTGTTTGGTGAGAAACAGATTCACAGCAACTGGTATGGTTATATTTCAATATTAATCACGAGAGATGACAAATAAAGACTGTGAGGTGAAAGTGTGCATGGGAGATAGAGGACATTGACAGAAGTATTATTATGACACCAAAAGCATCTAACTAAAATGTCAGAACTTCCAAGGACTTTAGTAAGGAAAGTCTGTACATTTGTTGTTTATCTGCTTTTAAAAAACGTTACAGAAGCATAATAAGTTTTCTTATGCACTTAACAAAAACTTAAAATCTGTACTCATCTAAGAGAAATAACAAATGAGAAAAACATTTTAGTGGAGTTTCTTTGCCTTTATCTTTTGATTAATTCGTTATTGAATCATTCATGTGAATAATTTTTTTTCTTAAAGTTAACAGTTAGGCTACTAGATCTGAAATCAGTCAGAGCTTCTGCTTGAATAAAAGAATTAGAAATATATAAATATAGTGAATAAATACTTTATTAAAATATGTTTCTCTTTCTGTGGGTAAAATACAATATCACACTAAAACTAATAAGAATTTTTCTAATGTTAGGTCACAGTGTGCATTCAGATTTTTTAAAAAATATGTAATAGATATCAGTGGAAATATGGTATTGGTATTTCCAAATTAAGAAACATGGAACAGGTTGCCCAAGGAAGTTGTGGATGCCCCCTCCCTGAAAGTGTTGAAGGCCAGGCTGGATGAGGCTTTGAGCAACCTGGTCTAGTGGAAGGTGTCCCTGCTGATGGCAGAGGGGTTGGAACTAGATGATCTTTAAGGTCCCTTCCAACCCAAACCATTCTATGATTCTATGAAAAAGGCAATCTGAATTGGAGTATGGGAATGGCAAGAGGCCTGGCTACTTTTTTTGGGTGGCAGCCCAGGCTTAGGTGTCTGGGAGTAGTTTCTCTGTAATTTAGACCTTGCACGTCCAGGATACAGATGTTCTAAAATCCAAGAGAGAGATGTGCCCCAAGAAGCCTACCTGCAGAGTTACAGTCTCTAGAGCTAAACCTGTTTGGTTTATAAGCTCTATAAGAGTTAGCAAAGTTTTTATAAAATACTGCATTCACTTCAGAGTTTTTCCAATTTTTTAAGAAATCATCCTAAATCAGTTATATGTACTGAATTTAATCACAGGATATCCTACCCGGGATCAGGTAACCCACATCTCTAAATTTCTCTCTCATTTCTAGCAAAGCTCAAAATAGCTCTTCTACTTTCCAATTGTGCTATACTGATAACCAGAAGACCATCATTAACCCTCTCACCTGACCTTAAACAAAACTTTGGGATCTAGTAGTGAGGTACTTGATATAAGCTGTGGGAAACTTGTTTTCATTTTGCAGTGTAGCTAGAGGTTTATATTTGGCAAAGGTCCATGTTTGTCAGTGACAACTAAGTTATATGATTTATGTCTTTTTTTTTAATTTCAAATGTGCATTTTCATGCAGGCATTTTTAAAAATTATTTCCTTTATAATCTTGTAAAATACATTTATTTATTTTTAAATGGAAAAGGACTTCAGCTGCTAAAGTCTTGTCAACTGTTACTGTAATGACCATCATAGAAGTGCTAACTTCCATTTATCTTTTATATGCATAAGAAGATTGCTATTTTTATTATTTTTAACTAAAGTGTTACAAATCAAGGTAACATATAGATTTGCTTCATAAAAAAATCCTTCATTTCCCCAAACAAATTCTTGCACTTTTTTCTTTAGAAAATTAAGTTGCTCTTATTAATTTTAAACCTAGCTTTCCTGTTCAGAGGAGTTGCCTGATTTTACAAAACAATTAAGGTGAAATCAGAAAGAAATCTGCTCATTCAAATATCTCCAAAGGAAATAACTTTCCTGTGCTTTTCTAGCTGTGTTTTTTCTATATTCCTATGACTAGAATAACCATAAGAAAATGCTGTTAAGCGTGTCTGAATTATTTTGTTCCAAATTCTACCTTAATTCTAGCCATTTCTTCCATTACTACTCATGACAAAAATGAGGAAGAGTAGAACACAAACAGCTTAATAATACTCTGGAAAATCCTCCCCAAACTACCTGTATGTGTTCCCAGGTACAAATCTTGGAGCCTTAGTTTTCCAGCGAAATAATCTCTTGTCTAATACAGTATATTAGGGAAGACATCAGAGAACCTAGTTAAATGAGAAGTTGTTATTCCTAGGAAGAAGTAATGCTGATAAAAAGTAAATAACCCAAAATTGAAGAAGAAGGGAAACTTCGCAAGTTCCAAACATTCAAAGACATATTTTTTAAAAAAATCATGTTTTAAATATGTTCTTTTCTGCATTCACAGGTTCTTGTCTGAAGGGTAAATATGAAAAAAATTGCAATCAAAGATGCTGTTGTAGTATTTTTACCTTAACAAGAACAAAATGTGATAGAGATATTAAGATGTTTTGTTTCTACTCAAGCTCTTTTCAGCAGTTCTCACATCTAGCAAAATACTTAAATTCATATTTTGCAGTAGAAATGACAGAATAAAAGGGAGGGATCTCTCAAGAATATCGAGTCCTTACTCATTCTTTGGTGCACAATAAAGTGTACCTACATCATCCCCACTGGATATTTATCTACTATAATTTTTAAAAGCACCACTGAAAGTGATTCTCGTATCGGAGGAAGAGGACTGTTGCAGTTGGAAAGTTTTCCTTAAAAATCTAAATAATTATTTGGTATACATTTTCCTTACTTTGAAATAAGTTGACTTCTTCCCTTGTAATTACCACTTAGGACAAAGGAGAACAATTATTCATAAAATTTTACAATATTGGAAATATTTGCAATAATTTTATGTATTTGACGTCTTGAAACTCCACGTCCTTTCTTAGGATTCTCTTTTCTATTAAAAATATAATTAATTGAGGAATTCATCTTCTTGGTACTGAATCTGATCTTTACAATTTTTAAAAAATTTGTTCACTTTTTCAAGATCATTTTGATTTCTTATTCTGACCTCCAAACAGCTTGCAAGTATTCCTAGCTTGGTATCATCATTAAATTTTATAAGTATGCTCTCCATTCTGTGGTCCAGGTTGTTAACACTAATTTTGTGAATATGTCAAGGTACAACATAACCTTGGAGTCTTTTTTTTATCTGCTAGGTCAGTTGCCTTGTCAAAGAAAAAAATTAGACTAATTTGACATAATTCATTCTAGATAGATCCACACTGTTTTTTTTTTTTTAACACTGTCTCACTGTTTGCTAGATACTTACAAATGGGTTGTTTTATGATCTCATGTAGTGTTCTTCCAAAAATGAAATTGGGCTGGCTGCAACAGATTTTTACAGAACATCCTTCTCTCACCCTTGCTGTTCTTTAGAGAGAGCTGCTGTATTTACCTGCCCCCTTCCCCTTCTTCCTTTACTGTTGATGGTAAATGTCTTAAACACAGCACAGCTAAACAGTTTTGAATAGATTCCCTGCTAATATCAAATGAATCCATTGGTCCTTCTGAAGTTAAGCATCCCTAATTAATCTAAATATTCTCCAACCTCCTGTTTCCTTTTTTTCTGTTTTGAAAATCTATGATTTTAATGATTAATAATTTTTATGAAAAGAGGAAAAGATATTGATTATTTCATTTTTCTCTTTCATAAATCCATCATTTACACATCTATCTGCCTAAGTACAGGATTGAAGCATTTCTTTTCTTTCTTTGTAGTTATGCACATTTGTGTGTTGAAACACAGGTAAAATTTCTTATTTTTTCTATATTCTTTGTTAATGTTAAATCATCGTGCAGCTTCACCTTTCTGATTTTTTCCACTGTTTTTGCTGTGCTATTGCCATTATGAGGTTCTGTACTTGGAGGTCATTAAAGGCCTTATAATGTAAATGTGTTTGTTTCTAAACTTTTCCTGCATGTTGTACATTTTAGCTTTTCATATGTGATGTCTCATTTAGAAGCCATCAGGTTGCTGAGTCTGCTGAACTGGTTTTTGAAGTCTGTTGTTCTCATAGTTTTTTTCTTTCTGTAAAACATATTTCCTAATAACTCACACAGATTGCCTGCTAACTTCATATTGTCATATTCCTCTTTAATATTCATTAAAATAAAATTTCTGATTTCCCTCCAATGTGCCAGGAATATTTTAAGAAGTTTTTGACTCCTTTGTTTTATCACCCAGTATAACTTTCAGAACAAATAACTATTATTACCATATGAAGCCCTATGGAAGTTTTAGTTGCTTTTAAATATCTTCATTTACATTCTTTTTATAAAAGGAGGCCTACAATAAATCCCTACTATATTATCCTTCTGTCTTTGTTTCTCTCATAGACAATGTCATTTTCTTCCACTTATTCCTTCCCCCAAATTCCAGTCCAGACTTTAATTGTACAATGTAAATGGATTTATATTAAAATAATTCAGTGAATCAGATAATCACTAATACAGACAGATTGCTTATAAGGAAAGAGTTTATGAAGGATTATGTCTTGCTTATTCTAGGCTTTGTGAAAAGGCTCAATGATATAACCAAATGATAGGAGGAGGAGTTAGTCAGACACAATAAAGCAGGGAAGAGTTGAAAGAAAATGTTAGTCTCTACAAGGCAGAGGAAGGAAGGAAGGAAGGAAGGAAGGAAGGAAGGAAGGAAGGAAGGAAGGAAGGAAGGAAGGAAGGAAGGAAGGAAGGAAGGAAGGAAGGAAGGAAGGAAGGAAGGAAGGAAGGAAGGAAGGAAGGAAGGAAGGAAGGAAGGAAGGAAGATAGGAAGGAAGATAGGAAGGGAGGGAGGAAGATAGGAAGGGAGGGAGGAAGGAAGGGAGGAAGGGAGGAAAAAGAAATTCCAGAAAAGAGACTTAACATCAGAGATGTGAGTTTTCTTAAACCATGTGGTTATGAATATGTAAATCAAGCTACAAATATTATGGTATTTTGTTTACTACATTTTGGTTATAATGAGGGACATAATTACTACATTACAAATTTCTCAGTGTCTTTGAAACACCAAAATTTCTTGAACCAAATAATTATGCTTTTGTTTTATTACCAGTTTTAAGATTAAGAAATTTGGAATAAAAGAAAAAAAACACACAGAAAAGAACAATAACAAAATTATCTTGGGCAATATGTCCCAATCTTCAAATTTAGTTCATAAAACATGTGCATATGTTTTGCCTGTGATTTCCAGTAGGGATTTTTAAAGTGGTCCCATGGTACTATATCTAATAAACCCCATGTTTTTATATTAAAAAACAATATGATACTTCTGTGATTTAGTTCTACACTGAAACAGGGGGATTATTTGCCTTTCCTGAGAGACCTTTATCTATCTGCCAAGTTACAGCTGTATAATAAACCCCACTAGAGTTTTCCTCTCTGAAAGTTGTTAGCCATGCTGGAGCAAAGACTTGAGCACCTTCAGAGAATACCTACCAAAAAGCTCTCCTATGCACCTTGTTAGAGTGGACTATGAATTTGACATGCCGCGTACGCTGGGTAGTCCATAAATTCTTGTTCGTGGAGTCATAGGTGGACAATGTATACTTCTTTCCCTCCTATTTCTACATTTAGTGTTGACAATTAAGAGGTGTATGGATGGGCTACTGCTGCCTGTATTCATTGTTTTTCTTGCCCTGTCTCCATGTTCTTCTCACTTTTCATGTGGTCCCACTAGTGGCTGATTATCTAACAAAGATTAACCACACTGCATCATGAATGGAGTTGCAATTTTCTGAAAAAGCATCTCCAGAAAAGAACTTCAATGTAACAGTATGGAACATAAAATGTCCTTTTGTCATAGTATTCTCCAAAGCCTAGGGTTAAATATCGCAGCTCTGCTATGCAATATCTAAAGAGGTTCAGGGCATCACAATGGTCTTAATACTGATCAAAGAACTGCTTAAAGCAATTCAAAGAAACAATAAAGTTTTAGCATCTTACAACTGTGCTTTTGTGAACGCTACAGCCTGGATTTTGTCCTGAGGCTTCCAAACTCAGTTATTGAAACACCAATAAAGCAGTTACTTTCCAGATATTATGTTGGAGACATTAATCTTCATTTTATTTAAAGAACTAAAATATTATTTTAAATTAATATATGATCTATATTTGAAGCCATTGAAAAGCTTTTGTACACTATTGTAATAGGAGCATTATTATATCTTTATGAAATATGGAAATAACTCATAACTGCTATGTATTTTTTAGGGACCTTCAAATAGAACACTTTCTTAAATTCCTTTTTCTACAATGCTTTCAGTCTTTTGCAGGCCAGGACAAAGTGGAGAGCAACGCAGTGTTATTGAGAGATTATGTCTACATTTATACTAGCATGCAATTTAGCACAACTGAAGAAGATCACTAGATTGGAGAAGCTGGGGTTGGAAGCCTTGCAGCCAGTCTGTATGTTTTCTGGGGACTTGATTAGGGATTAGCTTTAGTTGGGTCCTCTGAGCCAAATGACCCCCTCCCACAAACATGGTGTGAAGCTGACTAATCACTAGTTCAACAATCCATGCAGTCCCTTGGCGATTGTATTTGGTGGATGCCTGGTGTGTAGTCAATATCTGGTTTCCTCAGAAAGGAGCCTAGCTAGTGCGTACCAAGCCCAATCTGTCAATACAGCAAGTGCACAGTAACTGAGGATGCCAAACCTGGACTGCTTCTCTGAACTGAGATGCAACTAATGTTGACTGGAATAACAGTACAAAAATAACCCACTGCTTGATTTAATTGGCATTTGAGAAGGCACACCCAATCTGATAGTGCTAATAATACTGGGTATTTCAAATCTGTGCAAAACAGTTCCAAAAAACAGATAACATCAAAATCCAGTGACAAGGAACACTACTGTCTTACACAAATCAGAATTCCTGTATGAGGTTTGAAAATATTGTCATAAGCTTTTATCTTCCTCAGAGGCACAGCAAAAGGAATATACAATCATATTGATCTGACATCATATTATTAACTACCTGCAACAAACAATGTAAGCTTTATATTTTATTTATTGGTTATTTCCTAACAGAGCCCTAAATATATAAAATTTTATCTTCTTTTTTTTTTTTTTTTTCTGAATTTGAAATCAGATGGGGATATTCACTTGTTAGAACGATTAAACTAGAAAAACAGATTTGCAAAGACAGATTCTAACAAAAGGCAAGGGAAATGCAAAGGAGGACTGTGATCTTAATGCTCATAGGCAGCCTTGGAGGCTAGTAGTGGATTGTAAAGAACATTAAGCAGCCAGCTTTTGACATGCTGCCTTAATGTACTGATGTAATCTTACCAGACGTGGAAGCATTTCAGTAAACCACATGATTCATGCCAGGGGAAAATTGTCTTCTCAATCATTGTTACACAGTCACTACATTTTCTAGAATTATAGGACATTCAAAAGACATAGGTTTCCATCTAATCTTTAGCTGATAAAAGACAAAATTCCCTAGGCTTCTATGGATACACTGCTCATCTAAGCTGGCAAAACCAACCAGTTATGCTTGTGAATGCACTATCAAAATCACTGTCATTTTATTGGGAGCTTAGTTTTGTGGTTTTTAAGAAGAATCTGTAACAGATTTCTCACTGTAGCCATTAGAAGGAGTTGACTTATGACACATTTAGAATCTATGAAAATGTTAATATGAATACGGTAAACTGCTGCCTTCTTTAAAGCCCTTTTTAAGATTATTAACTAATCTCGTTCAAACATGTTAATGTTATTGCTGGAATCAATATTACAATTAATGTTAAAGTTGCTGAGATATCTTTGTCTCAAAAAAGAAAAAAAATTAGGAAAACACACAAAATTGTCTTAAGTGAAAGAACTTGAAAGTACAAGAGAGTCCTTAAAGGCACAGCAAATGGGAGTTTTCAAATAAAAGGAAATGCACAACAAAAGATGAGACAGACCAAATCACATTTCATACTCACAAAATATGAAAGACTGATACTTTGCAGCAGCTGTGTCTGCCTTCAAATTTGAAAACCTCTTAACAAAAGAGGATGGTAAGTTTAAAATGTTTGCCTTGTCTGATCCTCTGCCTATCAGGAGAAGTTTAAACAATTAAATCAAGAGATTAAGGTTATTGTTGTCTAAGCGAGTGTAAAACAAATTTTAATAAATAAGTGGGATTTGTATTTATATAGCTTGATTCCTTGATTTAACTTTACATTGACTGCTTCCTTTTATTTGAAAAGGGCAGGGGTGGTTCTGCTTTTTATTTTGGTCCTTTTATTATTTTATACCTTTCTATCTGCAGTCAGTCAAGTGAGACCACTAGACAGAAATGAAAACTCAAAATTAGCAATATTTTAAGAATGGTTTTACCTGCCCAAACCAAAGTTTCCATATTCAATAAAGGGGAATACTTTTACCTCAAGACCTATCCCAATACAATAGAGAAAGGTATAAATCATTTAGAATTTAGAAAAAGTGAAGGAAACAGTTCAAATTGCAAGATATGGAATTTAGGAAATATGGAGTACAGAAAATTTGCTCTCAAATAAGGTCCATGCTTCAAAGACAAATATTTAAAGAGAGGAATGTGTTTAGCTTCTGGAGTAAAGACTGAGAAGAGATCTACTTTCACTGTATCACTTCAGAGGAGGAAAGAACAGCCCAAGTTAAGTACTGCCTGGCTTCTGTTTCTAAGGAAGAACTAGAACAAATTGCTGAAATCTGAAGTTGGAGAAATTCAGGCTCTTTTTCTTTTTTTCTTCAAGAAAATATAAGAATGCTTCTGCTATTAGAACAAGCTTCCAATAAATTTATTTTCTTTATCTCTTCAGCTTGGCTGCCCTTCGGAATGATCATTTCAGTCAAGTATAAACAAATTCTTGGACTCTAAAATATCTCGTGAAATTTAAAGCCTGTAATACACAAATTCAGACTGGTTGATCTCATAAACACTTCCAGTCTTAAATCTCTTAGCACCTGTGATTGTAATATTGGAACTAGATTATTGCAGGTGAGAGGGAAAATGTAAAACGACCTGTCTTCCTACTTATCTGTCCCCGAAGCTTAACCATGGAGAAAATCCTGCTGGCTCCTTTCAGGCCTTGGACACGTGTCAGGGCATGGTTGTGGGCACACTATGTGTTAGTTTCACTGGCTAAAAAACAGGACACCATGAAAGAGAAATGATTTGGCACAGAGGAGGTTATGGAAAGTCTTGCCCACACCTTCCTTCAGTTACACAGCACCTGATCTGCTTCTTACTTCCTGGCACAGGATTCTCAGTTTTGGGGTTGACATTCTGCTTTCTGGGATAATTGCTTTGTTTCCCTGACTAATTTAGAACTGCTTACACTTCAAATGATGTTTCCTTCTCTTGACAACCTTGTACTGCACTGTCCTTCCTTTGCCAAGTGAGCCCTTCTTGACGAATCAAATGAGATAAAACAAGATTTCCTTCCTCTCCTTCCTAGACATCAGTTTATTACTCTCTTTCCTCCTCTTCCTGCCTGTGGGGTTATAGAATAGAATCATAGAATCATAGTGGTTGGAAAAGACCTTTAAGATCATTGAGTCCAACCATAAACCCAACACTACCAATTCCACCACTAAACCATGTCCCTAAGCACCTCATCTACCCATCTTTTAAATACCACCAGAGATGGTGACTCAACCGCCTCCCTGGGCAGCCTGTTCCAATGCTTGACTCCCATTTTGGTGAATTTTTTCCTGATATCCAATCTAAACGTCCCTTGGTGCAACTTGAGGCCATTTCCTCTTGTCCTACAACTTGTTACCTGGGAGAAGAGACCAACACCCACCTCTCTACACCGTCCTTTCAGGTAGTTGTAGAAAGTGAGAAGGTCACCCCTCAGCCTCCTTTTCTCCAGGCTAAACAATCCCGGTTCCCTCAGCCACTCCTCGTAAGACTTGTTCTCCAGGCTCTTCACCAGCCTAGTTGCCCTCCTTTGGACCTGCTCCAGCAACTCATTCAGTTTCTTCTTGTGCAAGAACTAATGCCTTTAAATGAAGCTTATGGGATTAAAAATAAAACAAAGAATTTTGTCCTTCACACAGCAAGTAGCAGACATGAAAAACATGAACGAACACCTTTATGGACTTAAATCTGGGTGGATAGCTGGAGGAAGGAATCAGTAAGGGTCCTGACAACAGGGTCAGGAAATCCAACCTCTTTTAAACCTCTTTTAGTACAGAGTTGTGTGACATGATACAGAGCACGTGAAAACTGCAACCACCCAAACACTCACCTGTTTGCAGCAGAAATAAGTACTTTAAGTTACCCAGGAATTACGTGGGATCCAGCACTACTACTTTACATGATAAAACTTTAAAATGTGAACTTAAAATTGTGTATCAGCACAAAAGTAACTCTCAAGAGCTACGTCATTCACAGCAGAATTTAAAAAGCATATTAACCTAGCTATATTTACAAAATGTAAAACAAGCATTGTAACACAAACTAGGGTAACAGTCACAGAATCACAGAATGTTAGGGATTGGAAGGGACCTTGAAAGATCATTTAGTCCAATCCCGACACTGAATGCATTTAAAGCAAAAATAGAAATATTGCATTCTGAGTCCACCTCTCTAATATGTGAGACAAGGTTCTCTGATAGTAGCAACTAAAATTTTGAGTCATAACTTCTCTTTTCTATCCTGTTGAACCACTTTTGCTATTATTAAAAAAATATTTATTGTCATTTTAGAAATGAGGTTTGTTTTTCATATGACTAGGTGAATCATAAATTTTGGTTTAAAATATATTCTTTTGTTTATACATTGATTTTACCAAACATTTAGTGTAGCACAGCTTTTAAAGTTAGGGTTTTTTTCCAGTCCATTCCCTTTTTCAACTCCCTCTGAACAACAGAATTTCAAAGAAATTCTTTGAACCTTTTTACTTACCATTTTGCCATAAAATCTATTTCCATATTGAGCATTTAATCTCCTTAGGAAATTGTTTGCTGCCTGCACCTGAGGTTAGACAGTCTGTAACTCCTTATCATCTCTAATTTTTAAAATGATTATATTTCTCAATGGTTACATTTAATATCAAATATTATTTTATCTTGGACTATGCCCAGTATGCCACAAGTTTACTGAAGAGTTTCTATTTGAATTAAAATCAGACTGTCTTATATATACATGAAAAGAAAGAACGGTATGGAATTAAAAGAACAAGAGGAAGAGAGTGTACAATAAGATTACCCTGACCTCAGTGTGTGTTCTGCAAAATTCCATCTCTTGGTACAAATGAGACTTCTCTCATAGTGCAGGACAGTAGGATGCACAGCTTCCGTAGAAATCTTTGTAAAACTTCTTCTTGGAAGGCATTCCCAAACATAGCGCAGTTGTCACAAATGTTCTCTGGGAATACAAAAGCCTGTTATTATGTGATTAGTCATGTAACCTTGCAAGCGTGCACTCTTTGGCACACAGCAATATGTAACTGCATATTTCAAATTCTGTTCCAAATATTGTCATGCAGCATTTACAGTCTTTATAAAGGGGAACAATTCTACAGACTATTGTAGAGGTTCTAGTATCTGTACTATACAGAGAATCCACTGTAGAGAGTAAATCATTAAATGCACTTCATTGCTTTATGTAGTCTGCTTCCAAAATTTGGTTTGGTTTGCAAATGGGTATAGATACTTAAACCCGAGTCTTGCATGTTTATATAGCTCTTACAATGTGAGTATCTTTGTCGTAATATGTTCATCTTATTTGAAATATCTGATTTAGTTGTCAACTGATATGTCATCTATTTGAATGTTTAACATAGCTTGAAAGAAAGTGGAACACTCTTACCTGTCTTATTTCATATCAATGGTCATATAGTACTTCACTTGAGTCTAGCAATAGGATGAAATACCATCACCATTGGATGATACAGTTCTTCAAAAAGGCAGTGAGTGCTGACCGATGCTTAAAGACTCTTATTAGTCTTTTCAGATATATGAGACCATTGTCAAGTTGCCTCTTGGTTTTAATTCAAGACTCAAATCTTGCTTTAACAGCATGTGAATCAAATTGTTATTTGACTTGATTTCAGTTCCATGCAATTTCTGGATATGTGTTACAATTTTGGACTGACTATCAAGAGCCTCACAGATGATGCAGACAGGCTGAAGCGATGACTTCTCATCTCTTCAGAAGACTGAACTCCTAGTTTCCAGGAATCTCAAAATAAGAGGCTTCCAGCAGTCGCTTGCCTTTGAACAAGTAGATACACCATTGTGAAATACAACTTAAAATCACTGTAATTTTTCTTGTAGCCTCAGCTTGTCAGATCTACTGATAAATTTCAGTTACCTTTCCTTTGGGAATCCAGCACTGCAAGTACAATACTTGCAGAAGCGTTAAATGCTGCCACAATTGTCAAAATTTGAAAATAAAAAAAGAATCTCTCCCAAACTTACACTTTAATTTGGCATTTCTGTATACCCATGTATTTTTTCAATTATTTTTAAAGATACGTGAACCAAATATAATGATTATTTCTGTTTTTTTCCAGATCTTCCAAGTTAAGTAAGATTTAAGCTAACAGTAGCAGTAAAAATGCTCTACAAGATTTACACCTCATCATAACTATATACACTGGTATTTGTCTTTAATGTAATCCAACAATTTGAAATTCCACACTCCTACAGAATCCGTCCTTGCTGCAGAACAAAATCTAAGCTTTATAAAGATCTGATATATTTTAAAAGAACTTTTTATTTGTTGATATAATTACTCCTATAACATTAAAAACAGAATGTTGCTTTCAGCTTTCTGTCTTTTTAGGACAAGGCAGAAAAGCTATCTAAAGCTTTCATTTTATAAAACTACAAAGTGAGAAAAAGAATTAGGAAGTCTTTTTGGTATAAAATATGCAGCTTGGTTGGTTATTCTGTGACTGAAATTGTAGTAACTTGAAAATGTTTTTCTGATTTATATGCAAATGACTCAAATTCATGTTCTAAAGCCTTAATAGTAGTATGTCATTTAAATGTGCTCATGAGATATACCACTGTCATTATACTGTCATTATGTAATATCATATTTTATGCAGTAGTTTGAATATTAAAATGTAAGATGACTTCCATTAAAAATTTGTTCTAGATTTTTGATCTATTTTTATTGTAACAGTTTCCCCATCCTTATTTAAATTTTTGATGTCATATTCCCTTTGTAAAATATTCCTTTCCTCCTACAGTCAAGATCTTTCCAATAGAGACATTAAAGACACACTCAAACTAGTAAAACTTTAGAATATTTCAGTCTGATTTATCCAAAACCAGCATTTACCGCTGACCCCAGAGTGCTTTGAAAGCTTATTGCACTCGCTTTCTGAGGTTTTCTGAAATTATTTTTATCTTTTATGTGGAGAATTTTGCTATACTTCCTTCCATATATACATCTTGCATCTGGCGCACAGGTTATTCACTTCTACTGAATACTTCTTTCCATTGCAAACCTACACCAGTACATAACACAAAATAATCAGTTATGTTGCTGCAGTCAGTCTGTAGCATAGCTCTTCACTGTATGGACAGAAAAGCCAAAGAGTCGATGTATTGTATCCCCTGCCATTATCTGTCAGTATTCAGCATGCTGTCATTGACTTATCTAGGAGAAAATTTTTTGAAGAAATACAATTGTGTGTGTGTGCAGGTGAACACGTAGGAGGCTCTTTTGTCCATAAACCAAGACCTACATTAAAGACAGAGTAATTTTAAGAAAAATCTTTCAGCTAAAATGTTAAAACATTCTGTACATCTAAAAATATTCAGTATTTTCCTTGGAGCTGCAGCTACTTTATTAAATAGGTATTTTGACTGCTGCAAACTCGGATGATACACAATGCTAGATTTGATCTGCTCTCTTTTCTAGACGGTTTTATTAAAATACAGTAACTTGTTTCCAATGAAGGAAAAAACCTAAAAATATAGTATGTTGATTTCATGCGAATATTCTTATTTTGCAGCAACTTAATCAAGACTAATTTAGAATCTTAAAAATATTTTTACATACATTTTTCACTTGACAAGTTAATGTAAATAATTTTGTTAAAATGTCTTCACGAGATAGCAAGTGAAGGTTCAAGTTATCACAGGCAATTAACAGAATAAAAGGATATTTAATTTTTTATTGTGGGTTGGATCACAGTTTATCTGCTTTAAAAGACAGAGTCTCTCAACTTACCCATGCCTAGACATGTTCCTAAGTCAAGACAATATTCCAATTTCCTACCTCCGCTGATATTGTCTCACTTTTTTGTTTGTTTTTATTTGTTGTTTGTTTGTTGGGGTTTTTTTATGTTTTTATTTAAATAACCCTACTCAAAACAACACCTGCATTAGGAAGATTTACTTTCCTTGGTAACCCTGACTTGATCTTAAAGGACTCCTCTTATTCCCCTTTTAAAAATCAGATAACAAAATAAAGCATCCTAATTTCACTTTTGTGTGCTCCCTGTGTAGTGATCAAGCCTACTGTAAAATGGATGTGACAAATTACTTCTCATCTTGAACAATGGACAAGCCAGAGTAAAGCTGTTCTCTGTTATTGGGGATATATAAAAAAAAAAAAATCATACCAACTTAGATTTGAAAGTGTAAACATCCCCAAATAACACTGATTAAATTATTGAGTCTTCTTGCCTAACATCAGTCTGTAAAATGTACATGCTCCTGGTTGACAACAGGGCTTAAATATTGCTTGAACAAGGGCTGCAGTTCTAATTTTGGGCTCCAAATACACTCAGACATTTTTAAACCCTGAGGTGCCTATCCGGACCAATCAATTTTTAGACTACAGGTTTGCCATCACTGTCTTTGGCAGACAGACTTGCCCTTGCTCCATCTTCCCTTCCAGCTGGCTGAGTACCCACCAGCTCCAATCCAAACCCACTGTGCTCCCAGCGGAGATAATAGCATTATCTCAGGCACACTGCCTCCAGATCAGTGATGGCATTCCTCCATTTACCATAATCCAAGAGGAGCAAGTACAGGTCAGTCTCCAAAGGCCATGCAGATACACTGTAAACTGCAAGAAGATGGAAGCCTCTGCAAAGGGCCATAGTCCAAGTCTGGAAGAGAAAGAGAGAAATTCTGAACATAATGGTGCTCAGTTGAGACTGAGTACCTGTTGTCTGCATTTGCTTATGCATGGATGCGTGTACTATTTTGCAAAGGAACATGAACATTGAGTTTTTAAAGCAGCTCATCTTGTCCCTCTGGAATATGAAACACTTAAATATTGTGCTTGTTTTATTGTCAAGCTGTCAGGCATGATGTTTAGAAGTACCTGCTGCAACCTATATTGTTGCACTTCACTAGTCAAGATGCATCCCTGAGGGGACCACCAAACCGTACTTAAGAAATGTTACAAATAATGGTGTTTAGTAGATTTCATCAAGAACCTCTTTAAAAGCAACACCACAGGATCTATTAAAAAGCTTTCTGGGAATATCTAACACTTAGAAGAGTATTTTGCTATCTTAGTATACTTACACCCACACAACCCCACTGCTTCTATTTTCAATTAAGTTATAACTGTATAAAATCCAAGAAAGACAGAAGTGAAACCTAGCCCACAGTATTTACGCAGGAAAGATGTTAACCTTCACTCAGCATCTTGACTGGTGTATTCTGCCATCAGTTACTACTGAATACGTTTAAAAAAAAAATAGTGAACACATAGTATATTTTTGCCAAAATGATAGTGTACCTTTAATAAAATTTCACAGACAGTTGTGTCTCATCTATTAATTAGTCCCTATTCTTTTACCTACAAAGTAAGCCAGTGTGGTTCTCTCTGAGGCCACAGCAGTGTGGAGCTCCTGGGAAGGAGTACCTGTTGAGTGACCTTGTCCCATTTATCTGTAGTTTTAAGAAGAATTTATGCTGTCAAAGAGACTTTATGCTCAGCCTCTATTTATGCCTTACTCACACTAAATTATTTGCTAATTACTCAAAATGAAGAGGAACATTAGGCAGCAAAGGCAAAACATTTACATGTTAGAAAATGGCAATATTATGAAATCCATATCTACCTCAGTTCTACCTTATTGCATGTCTGTTCCGTACACTAGGTTAAAATGGATCATGTAAATGAAACCATGTTGAAGCAATACCAATGCACAAATAATTTTCTAGCAACCCCTCACAGTCTATCAAACTGCTATGCAACTCCATTAGTGGTTTGTTGGGGTTTTGTAAATTATTTTTTAAGATTTTTTTGGGGGGAGGGAGAAATGGGAGTAATGTTTATTTTTCGCAATCAAAATTTCTGAAGAAATAATTATTTTTGGAGTTAGGATCACAAATTCGTTTGTGTAACAATTTCTTCATTAAAAATAAGAACATATGGCCACAAATGTAATAATCAATTTAATGATGTCTCTTATAGTGGAGCAGTTTAGACAGTGAATGAAATCATGGAGCTAACTGATCGATTGGCACATCATTTCAATTTAAACTATTTATCAAATCTTAGAGTTATGTATATTTTTCATCTTTTCTTCCAATTCATATCCTGTTAATATTTATTAGGTATTTAGTAGAGGTTGAAATTACAGAGAAAAAATGATTACTTACAGTGTATTTTCTGGTTTGGTAATATCTCCTTTACTGACACTATCAGATTATTGCATTATTTGGTTTTGAATGCATTCTCTGTCATCTCTTATCTATTTTAAGATTGTCTTTCATTCAGCCTGACCTTGGATGCAGTCAAATGGCAAAAAACAAAACAAAACCAAAAAAGCTAGTGGAAGTAAAGGGAATAGACAAGGAGGAAAATAAATAAGCATTTTTTTTTTTCTTTTCCCTTTAAAAAAATGCTGCACTATAATTTACAGCATTCATAAATGACCCTCCTGTAATTATTTATATCTCACTACTGATAATTTAAATAATCTATAACCAAGGTCAGTTTTAACATGTAGCAACACAATCTAAGGCTTTTGGTCATCAAATGTTTATTTCCCCTTAAAAAGAAATAGAATTTTGCACACTGGAAAAACAGTTTCCATTTGTTTTACTTTAAGCTATCCTTGTTTTATTTAGCAAAGTGGCACTTTAGAGGATTTGAAGCAAAAGAAAAGCTGGAACATTCAACTTACTGATACTTTAGTCTTACTCTAATTACACATGTAATGTTATTTTTAGTGGCATAAAAAGGTAATTAAGCTTATTTCTGAGATAGCAGCAACATCATGCTGGATGAAGGACTCAGGAGAAAGACAGAAATTGCAGGAACAAAATCACTTAGAAAATGAGATAAAAGGTAAAGAGAGTTTGACATCTGCCCTCTGGAAAAGAGGTCTCTTAGTCGAGTAACCTCCCCACATGGCATAAAGGGATGTCAGCCTGGGGCAGAAGTGAACAAGTTAAATGGCAATTTACTCTCTGAGAAAACACTGAACCTGCCAGGTCCATGAATTCTTGTTCTCTCCAAGAGCAGAGTGCCTGGAGTGGGTGGCACGGCGGCATTTCCCACCCTGAGGACAGGAACCATGGCTCTTACTTCATGCTAGGAGGTAGCAGCAACAGCATATTGTCCATGTATCTATTGGGTAACTGGAAACACCAGTCACGCATCAGTCATTAAATTACAGAGAGTCAGTTATCTGTGGGATTTACAGTGATTTTATGAAAGGCACAGGGGAGCTTTATATTCAGCATTAGTACATGAAGCTTTCAGATATTTCCTATTTGAAACACATGAAACGTACGGTTGTAAAGAAAAGAATGCAAGTACCATTATAGAAAACAAGCTCTTTCCAGTTTGTGATATTGTTTTATATATATATATAAAACGATATCACAAGGAATATAATATATATTCCTTTATATAAGGAATTTAAATCTAACTGCATTTTTAGAATAGAATGAATAATTTTTAGAAAGAGGCAGTAAATTACTGAAATTTAGCTCTTTTTCCATTTCTGTATGCCCTTGTGGATAACACAGTGCTTCAATAACCTCAAAAATAAACATTACTTATCTACTTCACTGCAAATAAGATCTGGAAAACTCTGACAGGAGTACAGGTTATGTACTGATCCAGTACATAAACAATGAAGCAACAGGTATAAAACCAACTCCTCAAGAGTATAAAATTCTCACATATAGCACTTGTAGTTGCATTAGGTACTGTATGCTAGTGTTTAATTTAACATTACCTACTTTGAAAACCAGAACACATCTTAATTTTTAGTACCCTGCTTCTTGACAGTGTTTCATATTATTACCCTTCAAATCTCAAGGTAATCTGCGTATGAAAATTTATATTCTGACATGAAATTATTGTACTATTGCTAACTGTTGTAAGAATAATATGGAACAACACTCAGTGCTTCTTACGGATTAAAAAAGAAGAAAAAAAAAAGAAAAAAAGAAAAAAAAGGAAAAAAAAGAAA
>NW_010293393.1:39523-47661 GCF_000700745.2 Antrostomus carolinensis
AAAAGAAAAAAAAAGAAAAAAAAGAAAAAAAAGAAAAAAAAAGAAAAAAAAGAAAAAAAAGAAAAAAAAAAGAAAAAAAGAAAAAAAAAGGAAAAAAAAAAAGATTGCCATTACTGCGTTCTGTCATTTCCAGACAGAACAACTGCTACATTTTAGAAAATATAGTTACTTGATGCTTTATGCACCACATTATCAGCTTTAGTAGAACTCAGTGTTTGAAGGTGAGTGATAAAATATTATTGCTACCTTAACACAACAACTCTGAGAAAATAAACTTCATTGACAAAAATATAACTTTGGACCTGAATTTACTGTACTTAAGAAAAAACCCAAACTTACAGTTGATTCAACTATGAATTTGCCTGAGTGCACTTGCAGCAATTCACACATGAAATTTAGATCAGAAGGGACTACCAGTGCTTAAAGTACATTAACACCCAATTTAAAAAATGCATATATATGCATAATCATGTGTAATAGCTGATGTCCATCTGTGAGAAATGTGAATTCGCACTAAAGCTGTATGGAGAAATGTTATTTGTACAATAATGGAAATTAAAAGCAGGACCTATAACAGTATCTTCTTTAACCTAGTAAAACTCAAGTTCTTCAAAAAAGGAATTAAAGAAATTAGAAGAAATATTCATTTTTAGATAGCAGCATGAGCACCAAAGAAAATGGAAACAAAATAAAAATTAATAAAATATGTTGAAAAATGGAAAAGTTAATTGGTTTCTGATGCAGCTATTCAACAGAGGTAATTAGAAAACCAAACCAAACCAATCATGTTTTTAAACAAAGGTATCAAGTTAACCTTGATTTCTGAGTGATTGGGATGGTGTAACATGGCTGCTTGTATACCTAGGAAACTGGATTCTGTCACCAAACTGTCCTTTCCAGTTCTTTTCTTATAACCTAAACTTCAATTTTATATTTACAAATTTATTTGTTAATTTTACATATAGTAAAAGATAGTAAGATTTAGCCATACTCTGTCTTGATGCAATAGAGAGATTCACCTTTTCTGGTTGTAAAAGTATATACTGAATCTCCAGATGTTTTCAGATGAAACACTTAGTCCTGAATAAATTCCTTGATGAGAAGTAAGGGCACCCATTATTTTCAGACAAATAAGTTATCTTGGCCACTGTCTGTGATACTAAATTGTTTCTGTGGCAACTGCAGCAATTTCTTACTGGGGGTGAGGGGGAGGGAAGGAAGTACTTAGTGCATATTCATTCAATTTGAATGCAATGTGGTGATAAGGAATCAGCTCTCTGTATACAGGAACACACGAGGACCTCTGCTGCAGAAAATAACGGTATGTTTTTGATCTTTGATTACTTACTTGTATTATGATGCAATTAAGTTTTAAACCATAATGTAACTGAGATGCAAATTCAAAGAAAATATATGAACAAGAGTGCACTAAATATCAAATAAAGATATTATGTAAAAAAAAAAATCCTTAAAAATACTTTTGCAATGTAGGCAAACTTTGACATTTGGACATAAGTATTAGCTGCTCAATTCACCAAGTGTACCAATATGTCAACATATAGAAAATACTAAAATCTGTTTACAAGCTCACCAAGTGACATTTTAGTGTGGGTTTCCCTCCCGTGCCCCCCACACCCTTTTTGACCCATTGTACAGCCTGTAGGTTGCCATTTTTTTTACCCAACACAAGCTTGCTTTGGCAAAACCCAGATGATCTAGAGCTGCAAAAAGCTGAATTTTAAAAGCTAAAAATTTTAGTTGATTATATCCAGGTGTGCTGAACTGTTGTAGGTTTTGATTGAAATGAGAATTTTGAGTGGCATTCTGAAAAACTAATCTTCTTATTTAGATACTCAAATATGGATTTTCTTTACACTTGTCCATCCATTTATTTAGTGTCTACATACTAAATGGCTTTAAATATGCAAGTAATACATATCTTTTCATTTTCAGGATAATAAAGTGAAGTTAAAACCAGGAAATTTCAGGCCTGCATAGATCACTTGCAAATCCATAGGCTTCCTCTAAAATGTAGGATCTTAATCTCTCCTCAGAAGCAAATATTTTAAAATTGATAACCTGTTTTTCCAGACACACAGAGAATTAAACTAATTTCTAGAACCAATTTTGCAGTGTAAAGAAAAGCATATGTTATAGGAGTTTTTCAGATGGGAAAGGTGCCTAGTCCTTTGACATCAAAGATCTCATCTCATACATATTGAACATTACTGACAAGATACTTACTTTCCACTCACACTTTAGTTTTCAGCTAAATATTTTCAGGTTCTTTCTGCAGTCTTTAAATAGATGTCTCTTCATGGCTACTATCACTTGCCTCCATCATGAAAGATATAAAATTCAATTATTATTCTTTTTATTGTATAGCTACTCTAGTTTTACATAAAACTTAAAAGTATCAGCACAAAGTTTGTAAGGTGAGAAATGCCAATAAAAAAGAAGGCATTAGTGTTGAAAGAGGAAATGCAAGACTGGAGGCAGCTTATTAGGGGAGGAATTCAGGGTCTAAATAAGGAACAAGCCATAATTTAATTGATAACTTACAAAAAAAAAGGTTTGAACACTAAATCACTGATATTGTGCTGTCAGTGATAGCATAATATTTGGGAGTAGTTATGATCACAGGGAAGGAATAAAATATGCAGAGAAACTTGGATTGCTTTGAATAACAGAGAAATAGAAATAACATAAAATTAAATAATATTTAAATATTGTGTTTAAGAAGTAATGAGCAGAGAAATTCAACCTGCAGACACTGTCTCATCAGCTGAAAATGGCAAAGGAGAGATACAAATATAATTTTTGTGAGTGACTTATTTTTGGTCTTTGGCTTTGGTTTCACTACAAAGCAACTGAGTGCAGTCAAAGAACTGACAGTTTCGATGTTGTGACAGTAAAGTACAAAGGAACATTTGTCACCTACAGAAAGGTTTTGATTATTAATGTTGTTTCAGAGGGGATACAGCTCCAGTAATTTTTCTGTAGTACTGTAATACAGAAGACTGCTGTGTCAGTCTTCTGTACTCTGCTGAGATTATGATTTGCAGCTTTCAAATTTCTTGAGATTGTTCATCAAGGAAAAAAAAATAATCTGGTTATGCATTACATTTAATATGACCAAGAGACTCCATACTTGGTTTTCCTATAAGAAGTTATGTATACTTCTTCCTTTTTAACATAATTTCTCTATCTGTATTTTCTAGTAGCTTTTTGCAAATTTGACGTAAATACACAAATTATATTTTGGGTGGATAGGAGTGTGATTAGAAACAGGGCTAGAAAGTAATTCTCAGCTCATTAGGAACAGCATTTTTAGCATGATACAAAAAATGTTTGAGCTCCATTTAAAAATTATTCAATTTATTTGGTGATGTTACACATATTCCAGACTTTTTAATCAATTGCTCTGCTGTGATGGTTATAAATGTTTTGTTTTCAGCCTATTTCCAACCTTCTTCAGTAGACTGATATTTTCAATATGAAAATTATTAAAAAAAAAAGTATTAAGAATCATAGAACCATTGAATCACTTGTTTGGAAATGACCGTTGAGATCATCGAATTACCTATCCACTTCTAAACCATACTTCTGAGCACCTCATCTACCTGACTTTTAATTACCTTCAGGGCTGGTGACTCAACCACCTCCCCACGCAGCCCATTCCAGTGCCTGATAACACTTTCAGTGAAGAAATATTTCCTGACATCCAACCTGCACCTCCCTTGGTGTAACTTGTTGCCTCTTGTTCTACCACTAGTTACCTGGGAGAAAAGACAAACACCCACCTCACTACAACCTCCTTTCAGGTAGTTTGTGCCTATTGACTACACAGTTCTTTAGCTTTCTGAACATTTAGGAAAACACATGCTTTCCTGGAAAAGACTTGTGGATTTTTGGGAATTAGCAAAAGACTTAAAGTTACATATTATAAAACAAACCTTTTTCTTAAGCATATACCTCAAGTTGTTGTATAAAGTGCTTCATTACCACTATGGAAGCAGTGACAAGGATTTACTATGTTATTAGACTGCAATTTTTTCCCCCCCTGTATGTAGTGGTAAGTGTACACCTGATGTTTGTGAAAGAATCGTATAAAGAATAAAATATTGCAAACAGTGTTATACATTTGTGGGTGTAGGAAAGGGAAACATTTAACTATAAATTATTAAGCCTGTGCTTCCATATGCTTTTTTTTAAAGTCTAAAAACTTGTTTTTATAAACTGCTCTGCTTCATTTTGGGATAATAAATCTACATTGTATGTTTTTATTTTCTTCAAGACAACACCTGGCTCACATTCGGAGAAATGGAGCATAAGAAAACCACCTTCAGTATAATCCAGAGCCACAAGATACACTTACATCACATCAACTTCTTTTTTGAAACAACCTTCAGTAGAGACATAACCTTCTTTCCAACAGAGAACAGCATTCAAGAAATCAATAATATGGAAGAACAAGACTTTCTAAGCCCATTTATACATCAGTTGGAAGGAAGGAGAGGTGTAAACACATTTTAGATGAGTTTTATAGATATGTCTGAACTACTCCACATTTAATGTTTAATCAAGGAAAACTTTTGTATTCTGGAACTCAGGTATACAAGCACAAACTGCTATATGGGCAGACACTTTAGCTAATCCCTTTGCAATTCTAGTTCCTGTTACTCCTTTCTTCTTCCCTTTGATGTTGATATGTAAATTTTAATTATCTTAGAGTGGGATTATGACAAAACCCTGTTTCTTACCATCCAAGATGTTTGATTCCAAATGGCAAAGCACTCTAGTGACGGCTCTAATCAGATCCAAGAATAAAGGTGGATTACCTAGCTTCCAGAAAGAGTAATTTACACTTATAAAATGAAGACATTCAGTCCTTCACCTACTCACATACATCATCTGCTAGTGAGGGAGACTTATTCTATAAAAATTTCAGTAATAAATCATGTGAGTACAAAATCAGTACCTTATCAGTATGAATTAAAAGTATATACATATATAATTTTATTGTTTATATCTAGATTATCTTGCTTGTCTTTTGTTACACTCTCCTCCCAACAAGCTCGTACAGTACATCATTTAACTTGATGTATATATACATATTTTCAAAATACAGATTGTGTTGTATTTTCTGCCTAGCTTAAAACATCCTAGGAAGCCTAACTTTTAAGTGTAAAGGGATTTTTTTTTGTTGTTTTGAGGGGTTTTTGTTACCTTTTTTTTTAAAAAAAAAACAAATAATTGTTCACCAAAGCTTAGGGGAAGTTCAGAATTAGTTGACGAGGAATTCTCGTAATGGCTTTTATTAGCCTTCAGGAATAAATGACTCATATCCTCTTATTTTCTTCCATATTCTGTTGTAGCTTCTTTGAAAGTTTTGTCTGAATTTCTTCAGAAAGAGTTATCCTTAGTCCTTTGGCTGCTAACCCAGAAACGCAAATCCTTATCTGGGAAATGGAGACAGAAGTTACAGACTCTTGTCTAAAATAAATAGACAAAGAACTTCATTTTAGATCTGCCATATTCCAGATGAATACAATAACTTATTGGTAGTAATTATATTCAATGGAGCTATTTATCTTCTGTTTTCCACAGAATGAATGAATGCAAAAGTCTTGGTCTTTGCTCTGGTGTGAAAAGATTCAAACACTGAAGTTTCCTTAGCTTTTTTTCCTAGCTCTATGTGCCTTAATGATTTCCTCACACAGTGCTGTGGCTCGTTTAGAAAGAACCTAACAGCACATAAAAGTTATGGCTCCTTGGTCAAAAGCCCTAAGGATCGTGAAGTATGTGCCATACCAGTAATCCTGACTCTAGCAGCATAGTAGTTTCATTCCTTTTCTAGGAAGCATTTTGTCTGCTGACACAACACCAGCAGTGTGTGTCTACCTGATAGCTATAGTTTGGTGCATAAATTAATAGTATTCTACAGCTACATCTAACTTTTCACAGGAATTTGTATATTTATGGGAAAATAATTTTATATACTGAAATAATAATTTACATTTGATGATAAATAACATAATATAATATCTATATAAAAAAATGTCAAAACAGGAATAAATCTGGTAGACAAGAGCTAAGACTTTGTAGCAATGACAACTACTATGACATTCAGAACTGGAATATCCAAGCCTCACAATGAGAAGTATAAGGAATATTTATACATCACAGTAGAGAAAGTAACACTAAAAGGGAAGCTGCAGCCCACAGAAGTGACTGTCATTAGACCTTTTCGGTTTTGCAGGAAAACACAGCTTCCTATGACTATATTTTAGTTTACATTTTAGCAGAAATCTACCCAAAGTTTACCAGACAAATCATCTCAATGTAAAAGGCTACCATGCTGGTCATGCATGATTACCCCTTCATAGATTCCCTTCACCTCGGGAGGTTCTGTTGATATGCATAGTTTGCCAGCAGATTGGATTAATCATCAAGAGAGAAATTAATGACTCCTTTTGCTTTGTTTCTCCCTGTCTGCAAGTATGGTGATGAATGACATTGACTTCATTGACCAATTGCATTAGAATAAACAACATTTCAGAACTTGACCAAAGGCTTGGCTGCTAGTGAACCTGAAATGTTGATAAGGTTAGCACATGGATGGCAGAAATATTCAAGTGTTATTCACTGCTGTTTTGAAAGGTTTAGTAAGCTAATGCATGAATGAGTCTAACTGACTCAAATTCTTATGTGGAATACCACTGTTCTTGTCTAGGCTGCTTTTGAAGGTATTTATCTGTTAAAAATCATAGTTCTACTACTTTTTAAAATTACTTCAAAATTATAATATAATTTAAAATAAAATATAACAATTTGTTGGCAAAAACATTATTTTCCTTTCACTGACCCATTAACTTTTTTCTGTTGCCATCCCATTTATATCCACTCCCTCAGCTCTGCTCAAGTATTTTTCCCAGCAATATGTACTTCAGCAAATACAACAAACACACTGTAATAACTGGAATTAATAATAGTGCTGCCAATCAGTTATTTATGTTAATTTCTGCACTGAGATTAAATTTAAAATTGTCTTGCATACAGATATAAAGGATGAGAGTAAGGATTTTGTTCATTTTTCATCACAAGACTCATAGAAGCACTCTGGAAGATGGGATTTTGACAGTATTTGATTCAAAATACTGTCAGACAAAAATTTTTAATATATTATATTATGTAACTAAATAACACTATTGCAAAAACTTATTTACTGAAGCAGACATTAAACACCAATGATGTAAAGCAAACTTCTAGATAATGCTTTTCCTATAAAACCAACATGCAAGGAGTAGCCTATGACATATTAAATGATCTGGCTTCTCCTAAGTGTTCATACTTCCCATGTAATTATACAAGAGGACTTAAAAGATGTTAGAACTATGAATAGTCTGGCTTGAAATAATTTCAAATGTCTATTCTCTCCCCTTTATGACTTGAAGGACTGATGCTCTGAATACAACATTAATTTAGATTGGATGGAAGGAATAATGAAACAAATCTGAAAAGTTAAGAGGTTTTTACATGCTTTACCTAGAATAGAACTTGAAGGTAAAGAGGTATAAACTATGGGCACACCTTCTCAGAGAGCCTGAGCTGACAGAAGTAAGAGAGAAAGCTAAATTATTCTGCTAGATTAACTTAATCTTCTAATTCAAAAATTTTATATTAGTCAGCAACGTAGTTATTAATGGTCCTATTTCGAATGAAGCTTTTTTGAGTAGGACTCTACATCTGACACAGGATCAAGGTTAGAATGCAGGGTAGTTAAAAGGAGCTGATCACAAATAGGATGGAGAAAAATAATAGTATCCTATAGAGACCCACTTATGAGAGAGTTTATGTACACAAGTTCTAATACCATACATGGCCAAGTCATGGAATACATTCAAAAGAGCTGTGCAGAGTACAGATGAAGTTTCTTCCAAGCATCTGTGCAGCGTAACTCTGGCATATCAGAAAGATATGTAACTCAACAGATGTTGCTTACAATAAAGCCACAACACTACAAATCCACAGAGAAAATTAGAAAATTGGCCCCATCTTCCCCTTTTCTGGATGAGTTTGTTGGGGTTTTTGTGTGTGTGTGTGTCCCAGTGTGTGTGTGTATATATATATATATA
>NW_010293394.1:0-1983 GCF_000700745.2 Antrostomus carolinensis
CAAAGTGATTTGAGCCTGGGAAGAAGGGAAGAGTAGGGGGAAGGTGTCTTTAGTTGTGGTTGTTAAGTCTCACTGTGCTACTCAGATGATTGGCAATGAATTAAATTGATTTTTCTTGCCCAAGTTGAGTCTGTTTTGCCTCAGACCATAACTGGTGAGTGAGCCGTCCCTGTACTCATCCTAATCTGTGCCCCTTTGTTGTGATTCCCTTCCCATCTCACTGGGTGGGGGCAGTGCAGGACCTCATGGTCTACCTGTGGGGTTAAACCACCACAAGAAGTTATGGGATCTCCATCTATGATGGTTTTTAAGTCTATGATAAGCAAAGCCACGTCAGATCTCATCTGCTGTTGCTGACAGTCTTACTGTGAGCAGGAGGTTGGACTAGATGACCTCCAGAGGTCCCTTTGAGTCAATGTTTCTAAGGTTCTGTGACTTTCTTAGTGAAATATAAACTATGCTCTCTTTTTTACTACACTTTCTCAAAGATCAAAGTATAAGATGTAATTTTTACAGGAAAAGTAAACCAGACCAAGACACATTTTTGTTTGATAAAGTGCCAGCCTTTTATTTAAGAGTGGAGATAAGGTTTATTCCCTTGGATCACTGAAGAACAATACAACTGTTATTTCAGTGAAGCAATGGGGAGAATGATTTTAATTTGAAACCAGCTGTTGTTACAATGCAATTCAAAAGGCAATGCAGGCCATAATAAGGAGCCAAAAACCTGTGGTTCAATAGTCAGTATTGATTTCTCTCTTATTGATTTCAGGGAAACCAAGATTTCATTCTGTGTCATGAAGAGCTTCACAAGGACTTTCCAGCAATTAATTTCCTTTTAAGTCCTTCTCTGATGGCTCAAACAGTATTTTTAAATTAATTATTCTGGTTCTTTGTGCAAAGATTATTTTTTTCCATTTGTAATAGATTTAAAGAAGTATAGACTTCTTGCATGTTCAGGTACAAAACCTCTGGTTTGCTAAAAGAAAATTAGTCTTTTATTACTAGAACAGATCAATTAGACTCATGTAACTCTAATAAGCTTTCTCACATTTACAACATTATTTACCTGCTCTGGGCAGTTATTTTAAAAGTGTTATTCTTCCCTATCTTGAAAAACTTCAGAATCTGAGCTATAGAAGCACAGTCCCCACTGATCAGCATAGCAAAGTATGCAAGTGTGCATCCCTGTGCAAATTGTGGTTTGGAAAACAATATTTAGTCCATATAATGAAACATCAGGTCAGATGGAAAAACAGTGAAACTAAGTTTCATTTAACTACAGTGAAGTTTTCCAGAGATTCAAAGTTTCCTGGTATTTAATGGAGCTGAGAAGTGTCACCAGTCTTGGCATTACTTGCATTTGCATGGATTTCTGTGCTTGAGTGCAAACATTCTCTAGGTATTTCTCTGATCTCCTTTGGGTTCCTCCTTTTAGATTTTCTGAAAAGTGTTTCATAGCATTTCTTAAAAGAACACCCAAAATATTCTACCTTCCAGTCAGTCGTGCTTTCATGACTACATTAAAAAATCAACAAAAAGACTTAAAATGCATAACCAATGAAAGAAAAAGAAAGTGGATAGGAATTTATGTGCAGCAAAAGCTGAGGACTATAGAAAGAATGTGAGGTGAGCAGAGACAGAAAGTAGGGGGAGAACTGATTTTGCTTTGCTTGGGGATTGGTGGTGGAAGTGTTCTGCAGGGAAAAGGAGACTTGTTTATTAATCTTATTTCAAGAGAGAAATTGGAAAAGTTGAAGGATTCTGAGAAAGATCCAGGTGGTGTATTGTATGGCAGTGATAGGATACTTTATATCCCAGCAATAATTAAGGAAGATATAAAACTGAAGCTTCTTACTTGTAAATGAGCAAGCTGATGCAATCTGCATCCAGGGGAGCTCTCTGTGCTGCTGCTGATGGCTTGCAGTGGGGAGATTCCAGAGAAGAGGAAATAGAATCATAGAATCACAGAATGGTTTGGGT
>NW_010293394.1:2291-25717 GCF_000700745.2 Antrostomus carolinensis
GGAGGCCATAAGATCTCCCCGGAGCCTTCTCTTCTCCAGGCTGAACAGCCCCAACTCTTTCAGCCTAGTGTTATACTGGTTTATTAAAGGCCAAACATGTGATCCATATATTCGTTGTCCTGTCACCTTGCTACTGATCTGAAATTGCAGCAGATCTCAGATCTGATCAATCAACTGTTAAGGTTAAAATAATTAGTTCTAATCAATGTGGGTCTATGATTAACACCTTTTGTCAAAATAGCTTCGTGCCTTTTTTGAGGAGGTTGCTAGTTTAGGGACAGTCTTAAAAATTGTGTATTTCAACTCAGCTCAGTCTTTTCAACTTGGTGTTACACAACTTTTTGATTAAGAAAGTAGAATGATCCAAAATCAACATTGTACACACATTAAAAGGTTTTAAAACTGGCTTAATGGCGGTTTCTAAACCTAAATGTGTTTCCTGAACAAACAGGATGATGAATTACATGCTATTTTATGTTATTATCCATGGATGCAGAAGAAATGAGAAAATCATTCCTCATAAAGTTTACAGATGACACAAAATTAAAAGTAATCATAAATAGTTAAAAGAACAGAGTGGTCTGCCCTGATTGATGTGGATAAAATGCAAGAAAGCAGTAGGCGATTGTATGAGGCCAAGTAGAAGGACAATATATATAATAAATACCATAGGCCATGCTCATAGGATGGTTGATGCTATCCTAGGAAGTAGTAAGAAAAGGATTTGAGACATTTTGTGTGTAACTAGCAGGGTGTGACCTCGTCCTATGATTGTATGGTGAAAAAAGGGATAATGAGATTTTTTGATATGTGAACAAGGGAATATTGAGGAGAGAGACTACATTAGCACTCTTCTTGGTTAAGGTGTGACTGGTTTTAGGACACTGTGTCCAATTCTGTTGTTCAGGATTAAAGAATAGTGATAAATTAGAGAAGTTTAAGAGAAGAGCTGCAAGAGTGCTATAAGGAAGAATGCTTTATAGTGAAAGGCTGAAGAAACTTGGCCTGTTTAATTAAACAAAAATAAGACTAGAGGGTGACTTGGTAGAGTTTTGTATATGTATATTAAGCAAAAGTTGATAATAGGGCATCAGGAAGCAGTGGTAGAGTGAAAGTTGATGCTAGATAAATTCCTTCTAGAAATAATAGATAGATTTTTAATAGTTAATGTAATTAATCTCTGGAGCAACTTGTCGAGTCTCTCCATTGCTGGACATTTTTAGGACAGTATTGGATGCCTTTATAAAATATGGACTCTGATTCAGACAGGAATTAATTCTGAGAAGTCTCACAGCCTGTGATATGCTGGAGGTCAAACTAAATGGTCATGTGGTTCCCTGCTGACCTTTCAGCTTATTATTTCTGTGTTCTCTTGTTGGAACTTACACCTCAAACTGGTCAAACACACACACACACACACACACACAAAAAAAAAGTTAGAATAAGTACCCGCAGTAATTGTATTAATTTTAGTTTTCTTTTCATACGTGATAGCTGTAACTGTAACAGACAGCTTCACAGAAAAAATCTTTGTTTGCAAAAAAGTGTTCTGCAATACCTTCCCCACCAGAGGCAGCTTAGCCAGGAAGCCTGATTGTGCTGAGCACAATTGGTTACAGTCAGCCAGCCGCTGACCTCATAAAGCTCTTCAGAGAAACTGATTTTCCTTCAATGTATTTTAAGCTATATTTCTGATTTTTCAGCTAAACTTGAAGTTTACAGCTAGATTTTTTTCTTTTTCCTGTTTTAACTTCTTATATAATAGCTGACAAAAACCATAATATGACCTGGTGGTAGAAAGCTACAAAAATTCGCGCTAGAGATAAGGTTCAAATAAGCATTTCTTCAAGCAACTTGATTAGGAATTAGATGGGTTCCCATGCCCTGAAGTCAAACAAAACTGGATGTCTTTCTGAAAAAGGCTTTTGTGCAAAAAGCGCTGATTTGAATCGTGGAGTTGCTCTGTAGAGTGTTTTGGTGTGTGTTATACCCCGGGTTAGATTGCATGAATGGATTGTTTCCATTTTAATTTTAATATAATGGCATGAAAAGTATCAAGCTGTGTATTTTTCTAAATATCCTGTACTGCTCAGGTTAGCTGTTTTATGTGAAGCTGCCTGAGTGCTAGAACTGAGATCAAAAGAATTTCATTGGAAAAAATGAAGGAATTCAAACGGGCAAACAGTAGACTTCTTAAGGAAACGACACATAGGAATTATGAAAAAAAAAATTTAAGAATAATTTGGGGCTTGCATTCTGTCTTGTCTACATCTATGCTGTGATGATTTATTCTTCTCAAAAGTGGCTTTAGGATTGTGTATTACATTGAAAGGTCTGCGATAGTGCGGGAGGAGAGTTTGAGAGGACTCACTAGCAAGTAGTGACCACCTACAGAGATATGAAAATGTGGAAATGTTACTTCTTGGTACTACGTGTGGAGTTAGCTGATGTATGAAGAAGTTTCTTTTCTAGGAGTTTCTTCTCAAATTGTGAACCTTGTTTACTTTTGGTCTGAAATTACACCTGACGTTTGTTTGCTTGATAATGAAACAAAAGCATTTACCCTGGCATTCTGTGTTGCCATTTTCTCCAGTTAATTCTCAGTGATGAGAACAATGTTTGGCTGCCAAGGCTTTCAAGCCTGACTCAGATTTCACTTTAAAGAATCTGGTTTTCTCTGTGTCCTTTTTCAGTTGATCAAAGTAAGAAATACATAGCACCAGATTCACTTCTGGTGAGACTGGACATGCCATCATTGAATTTTGTCAATGCAAATTTCTCCTGTGAGTTATATTCAGACTCCAGTAGTTGTATATTTGCAAGAAAAAAAATTACCTATAAAATGTATAGATCACAATTCTAACTGCTGTAATTTTATCATGGAATAGAATCATGGAATGGTTTGGGTTGGAAGGGATCTTTAAAGGTCACCTAGTCCAACCCCCATGCAGTTAGCAGGGACATCTTCAGCTAGATCAGGTAAAGAAATTCTTCCTTCCATTTAGTCTAGATCCACCCGCTTTTAGTTTAAAAACGTTATCCTTTGTCCTATTGCTACAGGACAATTGTCTGCAGGACAAGTTCACTGAGGTAGAAGTTTGCTTTTAAAACACACGTTCTGAGTTGTATTCAATTCCTGTCCTGAAACACCAAGAGGAAGATGGAAGAGATTAAAAGAATGAACAAAATAGAAGACTTGAGCTGAACAAGCATAATTTTTAAATGCCTGATGAGTTTCATCCAGTTTCTTCAGAACTGACTCTTTAGCCAGGAGCAGGAGGGAATGGTATTGTGAGACTCAGCCTAAGCTGTGTCAGCAGAACCTTAGAAGAAGGAAAGCACAAAGCTTCAGGAAACTGAAAATCAATATAACAGGGCAATGAAAGCATTTTTGTTACAAAGAACCAAAAGCTGTCATACAATTGACTGAAAATGGAAACAAGGAAAGTTTAAGGCTTTAGCTTTTCCAAGAAAATCGTGAAAATAAACCACGGTTACAAAGAGACAATATAATATGCTTTTCCTTGAGGGATGAGAAGGTCTTGCCCACAAGGAGTTAGGAAGAGTGGAACCACCAACATTGGTGAGGACCTTCCATGGGTTTTCTTGTGGAAACTCTTTTTTTCTCACCTCTCAGTTCCTATTCTGCTTCTTACATAATAGATGGCTTTCTGGTAGGTGCTGTTTTAATATATGAGAGTCCTTTCTCTGAGATTTTATAACCTGAACAGGCTGGACTAGTGGAGTGCTTCTGTCTAGCCTTGCAAAAATAATCAGGCACAATAGAAAGCCTAACAGATGCTTGCCAGAGAGTCAGAAGATGCAGCGTTGGTTGTTTTTTTAACTGCTTGACACTGCTGTGACACAAGCTTCGCAGGCAACGTGGCCTCAGCATGGTTGCTGCTACACCTTCCAAGTTCACGGTGTTGGGCACAGGCAGAGGGAGGGCAGAAGTGTCTCAAGGTGGGACAACTTTGCTCTTGTGGTTGTGTGATGCTTGCTAGTCAGCAGGACAGAGGAGAAAGTAAGATGAAAAATTAATGGGTTGAGATAATGGTAGTTTATCTGAGCCAGACCCAGTATGAACCCCAGGGACCTTGTAGACAGGGTGTTCTCATCGTAGCATTTCTTCTCCTTCTCACAACAGTACAATTCCCAGCCATTCTCACTTCCAGACACTCCTTCTGAAATACAGCAGTGTACCCTCCCAACTGAGTAGTCCAGGAGTGCCCTAAACATTCATTAAACTCAACCAAAGATGAAGGAAGAAATTTAGCAAAGATTAAACCAGCGATTACTTTGGTGTTTCTCATTGATTAGATCTCTCCATGTGCTCAATCAGCAGCCCTTCAGCACCCCATGCAGTCCAATCTCCATGTTTGGGCATGAATTGTTTTGACCAGATTGTGCAGACAAATTCATAGGTGTATTATTGTGTAAATCTCATTATTTTCATTTGCTCAGAATGTCATAGGTACAGAGCCGTAAATACTTTACCTTTGTGCAAAGTTTGTGTTGAAATGGATATTACTATTGTTATTATTTCTTCCTTCTCAAAGTCTTGTTTGTGGAAGGAAATTAAGTTTAGACTCCCATAAATAGTTTGTTCCACAGTGTAAATTGGATTTTTAATTCTGATCTCTGACTACAAAAAAACATTGTCCATTCTGCCACAAATGCTTTTTCTTGAACTGAAATACTCTTTCTGAAGGAGTAGTTTCTGAAGCCACAGCTCTTGAACTGTTTAAACTAGAAGAGAATGAATTGATGATATAATGAGTCTTCCTAATCTCTAATTTCCATAGTTCGATGAATTTCAGTATAGCATGTTTCATTAATAATATATAAGAAAATTATTTGCAGGCAAATTAAGTGGTTGACACAGGTACTAAATAATAAAAGCGTATAAATTAAATTCAAGCACACAATTAATTACAAGATTAATCTCTCTCATCTGGTCCCATGATATCTCTCAAGTATGCCTGCATATACATAATCATATTAGCTGAGCATGAAAATATTTGTATGTACACCTTAATATGATACTGATGATATTCCGTACCTCATGTAGTTGTACAGTTCACGCAAGTGAAGTGTGATACTTCCTAACAGTGTAAACCGAAAACTAGCCAAAAATAGTATCTGGTTCTCAGATTGCTCTCGTGTTTGAAGGGCCATTTGCATAGTAAACTGCCTTTGCATAGTAAGCTGCATGCAGTAAGGAAGCTGTAACAGCAATGTGGCATGATTTGGTGGCCATTGATACCAAAACTTTCTCATTGACTGCCACTGTTTTGTTCTGATAATTTCCCCTGTGAAGCCCTCTGATGTCTGTATAGGTACTTGACCTAGGGAGCGATAGGAAAATAGTCACAATGAAAAAAATCCTCCTCGTTAATTTCATGTAAAGCTGAATATTTGAAGGGCCATTGTCATGCCATTTTTTTTTTTTTTCTGGGTAAAGATGTTTGCAGTTGCAAACAGTCTTCTATGATGTCCTTTCCATCCATCTTCCCAAGAAAAATCTTCTTTATAAAGAACGTAATCTGAAAAAGCAGAATGATGTCCCATTGGATAAATCATATTTGTTATATTTCACAAGTCTCAACAACTTTTCAGTCTTGTTGTGGATTTCCCTGCTTCTGCTTGGGCAAGCCACTGGGATGTTTGACTCGCAGACAAATTTTTGTATGGAGAGCTGAGGGGTGAGTGCAGTGGCCTTAGGAAAGTGCACTCACAAGTCACAGTGAGCCCTGTCTCAGTCGTTGGTCTCTGGAGGTGGGAGCTCCCAGAGGAGTTGCACCTGCTTGACTTGGATATAAACACAGATCCCTGCGTTCCAACTCAGCTTTATAAACAAAAACATTTGTCTTATAGAGAGTAGTTTAATTACAATTGAGTTAAATTTTAGTTTAATCCATAAGTGAACTAAGGAAATTGAAAGCTAATTTATTTTTTTACATCAATGAAGTATGTAGGTGCTTTACAGTTCCATATGGCCCTTGTCAGATAATCCCTTCCAAACATAAATTAACCAGTGCATGTTGCTCAACAGCAATGTTTAAGGTACCCAGAATCACATCACTGTATGGCCTGCCTGCAATCCCTTAACCCAGTGCGTGTGCTGTATAACATGGGTGAGTGATTTGATTCACTCATGCAGCTTATGAGAGGATTTCTGCCTTTTCTCCATTTCTCTTATTTCTTACTAGGAAAAAAAAAAACATCAATGGAAAATGAAATGCATATTATTACAGCGAAATCCTATTTAATGGCTAACTTCAATTCTGAAAGGCAAGGAAACGGAGAGCTAAGTCCAGGATTTCATCCTTCAGTTGTAACTACAGCCTTAGATGCCTTTCAGAGGGGTGATTCTGGAGAGCAAATGCTATTCATAAGACACAGAAATTCTTCCTCTTCTTTTTAATGCTAACAATGGGTTTATGCTTGTATTTTTCTAACAGTAGCTGTGTAAAGGTGTAGAACAGAATGTCTCAAATGTCATGCGTGCACAGAAAATTACTGAATCCCCGATTTTTCCTCACACTTTTCATTTCAACTGTCAGACTGACCCCCTGATCTTTTTGCTCCAAGCACAGATCTAAACTGTGCTGGGAGGGAAAATAAAATAAACTTGCCAGCTGAAGGTTGTGACCACGCTTGTATATGGCTGGGAGGCAAAAGATCCTCTGCTGAAGAAAAGGAGTTTGTCTGTGAGGAAGCTTTCCTGTGCCCCAATGGACTTTTTACTCCGTTTTTAAGAAAACATCATTTTGGTGAGATGCCTGAGCTGGAATGGCATCCTCGGTGGCTGTCTTCACAGGAGTTGGGCTTCTTCAGAGGGCAGTTTCAGCTTGTGCAGGCTGCTCTCTGATCCATGCACCAGTACGAGTGCTGCCGATGAAGTACTACATGCAGAGACATCCAGGGTCTGATATAGGAGTGCCATTTCCCAGTGCCAGGGATGGGGAGGTTGGCACACCTGAAGGATAAGGGGAAGAACAGAGCTATGCCTCCTCTGTACCCACCACCATCAGGAGAGTAGCGTGGTGCTTACTAACTTCCCAGCATAAACTGGGAAAGCCTCATGAGGCTGATCTCATTTACTGCAGCTGGATGTTGATTCTGACCCATGTTCTCCTGGTTCAGGAGTACATTTTGGCCATCACCCTGCACGTGGGAAGGAAACGGCGTATTGGCCACACACACCGAGGAGACTCTCAGTGGCCTGGTTACAACCCACTCATCGCCTTTGTGTGACTCCACAGTTCAGTACTGAGAAGGCAAAATTCTGCCCAGATCCCACTAACAAAATCTATCATATATGACTGAGTTTTCTTTCATTTTTTTGTATATCCAAAATGCAGATGCTAATATTGTGAAGAAATTGCAGTAAAGCAACCTGGGAGGCAGGGAACAGAGGTAGATCAACGCTCTGGCAAAATGTCGGCTCAGTTTATCTCCTGCAAGAGGGCCTTACAGCTCCTCTTTCTTCACAGGTTTCATTTTACTATGAGTTGTCATTCTCATCCTTTAGGTCATCGGTGTCTTTGGTCATACCTTTGACCATACCTTTGGCACTACAGTAGGATCCTTAAGGCCAAGAATTTTTCTGTCCTAGTCTTCTAAAAATCTGTAGCTGAAACCTTCCCAGATCACTTCCTATTTTTATATTTTTTTTTTATTTCAAACACCTTGCAATTTTAAACTCTATTAAAACCAGCAAAAATGAGATCAGTGCCCTTGTGTTTTTTCAGCTGAGCATGTTCCATCATTTTGAGTCAGGTCTGTAGTGAATTTACAGTGCTGACAGAGGCAGTCATGCTGTTTCACCAAATTGAAAGGAAAAGAGGAAGGGGAGATTTATCTTGGAGCCTGAGGGTAGAGCAGTAAGCCAGAACCATCACACTTATGCCTAAAAATGAAGAACTTTGTATTGCAGATAGCTGGACTTTCTATTTAGCAGGAGGTGAATTCTTTCCAGTTGTAATTTCTGCTGAGATTTTTTTTATTATTTTTTTAATTATATGGAATAGAAATTTAAATGCAGATGCAGAAGTTTGGGCCTCTAGAGTAGTTTTGGCTAGGTAATGGCCATCACTGCTGTGTAGTGAGCAAACAGCAAAAGCAGAAGCAAGGAGAGGGAGAAGTAGCTGTACTCCACATCCCTTTGAGGAGGCTGGTGTTGCAGTGATGCTTTTCACCGAGTGCTTCCTTTCCTGCAGACTTGTGCTGTCCCTGAAGGAGAAGGCAGAGATGACCTGGGAAAGCAACTATGGGTTCTTGCTGCGTCAGTTCTGTGCACCCAACTTGAAATGCCTTGGAGGGACCTTGTGTTTAGAAAGAACCAGTAGCAGATATAGAAGAAAACTCAATACCTTTCAAGTCCTGTAAGCAGGACACTCAAAATCGCTCCCATCCTTCGAAGTATTGACTTTGTCCAGACCTGCAGAGGCATGTGGAGATTGGTGACATTGAGCTTTGTTACCTAAATTTTTACATGATAGCTCTTGCAGCAGGATTTGTAACCCTGAGTTAAACATGGTAATTCCCTATTAAGGGAAAGCAGCTGGGCCAGGAAGGGTGTAGCCCACTGAAATCCCTTATTGCTGCAGTCCTGGGGTGGTTATCTATCTAAACCAGGAATTCACTTTCCAGCTGTGCCTCCACAGTTCCTCTGGAGTGGGAGCACAAATGTCTCCTCTTCGAGGAGGTGATACCCAGTTCTGTGAAACAGCCGAGCCCTTAACTTGTTTGCCTACCTGGCTTCAATGGTCTCATTCTGAGGACTCAAACCAATGTATATTCTACTTCCTGTGGTGTATTAATCACTTGATTAGAGGTGGATCTGATGGAGGTGTTTTCTGTTCCTCCTTAATGAAGTTATGCCACCATGAAACTAAGTATGCAGGCTTCACAGGCAAGAAAAGGGTAGAGAAAGACACTTACCCCAAAAGGAAGAATGCTGGCCTCTGTGCATTTAAGAACTGCTGGGGAAAAAAAAAAATGCAGAAAATTTTAATGTCCTTGTGTTTGTTCTAATATTCATGAATAAGCAACTTCGAGCATTACTTGTGCTTGAGGGCCTGCAGAATGAGGCAGCAGCTATAATAACCCACATGTGGGAAACAGTGAAAGAAGGTCAGGGCCTTGAAGAGTCAGAATGAGCCACAGGCACAAGAGCATCTTTCCTTTGAAGTAGCTGGAGATGTGGGAAAGTGTGCAGCAGCTTAGTGCCATCCTCGATGAAATGCTAATGTGGGTATCCTTTGTCTGTCTGTATAAGGGGTACAATTAAGGGGCAAATATGCAGGGGGCAATCTAAGGACATTTTTCTTAAGGTTTCTTTTACATGTTTTAAGCATGTAGACAGTAGTTGGAACTTACTGTAAAGAAGATTCAAATTTATGTGAATTACACATACCTACTTGGGGAGAAGATGTGACCCGCTGAATTGGGGATTTTAAATTTTTTCTGTGTTTCAGTGTTATTGAAAATATTGTTGATAAGTTCCAGAAAAGTTTGCAAATCAAAGTAATAGTTGTGTTCTGAAGCATTAGATATAGTTTGTTTTAGCCAAGCAAAAGATTTTGCAAAATCCAGGTGGATCGATTTGATTTTTAGATTAAACTTTTCATTAGATATTAAATGCTCTCTAGAATGAACAGTTATTGTTTTTAATATCTGCCTTTTTCAGATGTGCTGATATAAAAAAAATGAAAATAATCTGTGGCTTGTAATAATTGAACTAGTAGGTTTAGTTCTACAAAAGCCAACCATGATCTTCACAGATGCACCTTTGTACTTTCAATATTTATACCTGTTGCTTATCTAACCTCTAATTTTATTGGAGAAACAAAGAAACTATAATTGCTTTAGGTGCTTAATTGTGGATGCACAGCCTGTACTCAGAAGTGCATACACTTAGAGTTATGCATTTTGTAGGGACAGGAATTTAGGAATTTTTTTTTTTCAATTTTCAGGAGCATCAGAAAAATCAAAAATCATCCATCATACCATCATACATACTGTTTTCTAGGAACTTTACTTAATTTCCCAAGCACATACTTCTTGTTTCTGGTAATGCTGAATTAAGTTACAGTAACATCTATCACTGGAGGAATCTTGAGTCATTCAAACTTGTTTTCCATCAGAGCATTCAATCAGGATTGGCTTATCAGTGGCCGGGGTATAGCAGGAGCTGTAATGCGTTTCACCTCCTTCTTTATCAACTGTCTCTCAATAGCTGTAAGACTTAGTCCATAAACCCCCATCAGTTTAAACTGTATTAACACCATACAGTAATGGCAAGAGAGCAATAAGAAGTCATGTTGTGCTTCTTAGGGCACTAGTGAGCTATTTTTCTTGATGCTGGGAATCATCCAGGTCTATTACTGTAGGCTTTCAGCTCCTCTGAGAAAACTGGGAGCTAATGATGATCTTAACTGAGCTGAAACTTTTAAAACTGTTTCTCATATTATCTAAAGATATTCATAACTGTATTTATAATGTCCTGAGCCTCAGGCTTAAAAACCACTGCAAGTGAGATGAACTAATGAAATTTGACAGAGAACTTTGTTTTCTCTAAGAGACAGAGAGCCGACAGTCCTTCCACGTCCCAGTTTTCTCCAACAGCGGAAAGCTCAAACTGGTATATTTGGAACAGAGTAAGAACAAGTATCTATCTCGTAAAAAGACATCTACTTGTGTGCTTTATTCTTGAATTATAAAAATAATGGTGATCAGCAGCCCAATGACTGCCTAGGTTTCATATGCTAAAATGTAATATTTTCAGCAGCTGTCATGTTTCATATGGAGTTCCAGCCTGAGGAATTACAGCTCACTCTTTATCCACACTTGAGTCCCTTATTCTAAGACTGGAAATCTCACTTTTTGAATTAATTTCTGGGAAATTATGGAAGAAGAATTACTTATTTGAAAGTACTGTAGTCCTCAATTAGTGTTTGTAACTACTTTTGTAAGCTCTTGTGTGGAAAGTTAATTCTGTCATTTATTATTCCAATCTAGATCAGCTCTTCAGATCTAGAAGTCTTAATTTCTCTAGTCATACTTGGGTAGACAGTGACAATTCATAAAAGTTTATGGGCTGCAACTAACTTGGGTCAGTGTATTTGGCCAAAAGAACCTGAAAAACAATTCTTTTATTGCATGTTCATCTATAATTATATTTTTGATTCCATTAAAAAGATTGGAATATTTTCAGTTTATCCAGTGCTCCCTAGACTGGGAAGTTGCCAAGAACTATGTATGGAGATACCTTCATTCTTAAAGGGCTATAAGGATGATTAAAGGGCTGGAGCATCTTTCTTATGGGGATAGACTGAGAGAACTGGGTCTGTTTAGCCAGGAGAAGAGAAGACTGAGAGGGGACCTTATGAATGTTTATAAATATCTAATGGACAGGTGTCAAGAGGATGGGGCCAGACTCTTCAGTGGTGGCCAGCAATAGGACAAGGGGCAATGGGAACAAGCTGGAACACAGGAGGTTCCACTTAAACACGAGGAAAAAATTCTTTGCTATGAAGGTGACAGAGCACTGGAACAAGCTGCCCAGAGAGGCTGTGGAGTCTCCTTCTCTGGAGATTTTCAAAACCTGCCTGGATGCAGTCCTCTGCAACTTGCTCTAGGCAAACCTGCTTTGTCAGGGGAGTTGGACTAGATGATCTCCAGAGGTCCCTTCCAATCCCTTCATTCTGTGTGATTCTGTAAAGAGAAAAAGCCTGTGGTGCTCCAAGTCCTGTGCTTCGTAGATGAAAAAGCACTAGGAAATTGCTGATTGGAAGGCATCTGGCTGTTTCAAAACTGAGACATGCTTTTAGGGTAAATGTGGGTTTTTTTCGTTGTTGGCTCACTGCTAGGATGAAGCTGACTGTGAACCAGTTGCACCAAGGTACCTCCTTGCCTCCAGTGTGCTTGTAATGATTTACCACTGGACTCTATCAAGATAATAGCATGGAAATTTTGTCACCACACGTTCCTTTGCTATTTTTTAATGTGTTTCTTATTAAGAACATATATTAACAGTGCCTTCTTTGCACTTATAGTCAGTACCGCAGATTGTCTCAGCAGTATATTGCTAAATAATAAAGTGCAGGGGTAAGTTTTGTGTGTGTAAGAATAGTCCTTAAAAAATTTAGGTTCCATTGTTATTAAAGAATTGTAAAACACACATATGTACGAGCGTGTGTGTGTGTGAACTTGGGATAAAAGCTTATAATAAGTGAAACCCATTTTCAAGAGTTGCTGTGGTTGGCGATACACAAGAGTCAGGAAATTTATTAGGTAAGATCTGATCTTAAGAAGCTGCTCCAGACTCGCAAGACCTGCTGCATATGATTCTGCTTTGTGCCTGTCTGAAGCCAGCAATCAGTTAAAAAGCAGCAGAGTCTGAGTCAGCCACAGCTTTGAGGCAGAGGTAGCTAGACCTTGAATTTTAGTGAGCTCCCCCAAAACATCCTTAAATTCAAGCCCAGTTGCTCTTGAATAAAACTTAGTACCTTGATGCTTTAAACAGGAAAAACCTGAAAGCAACTAGGAAAGCTGAAAGAAGAGTAAGAGACACGCACAGCTCTCCCCTTGCCCAGTGTGTCCCTCCAGTCAGTGCATTGGCTGCCAGGGCTTCTCCAGCTCCTGGGAAGCACCCGCTGCATGGCCAGGCCTGGCTGTCCCTTCCCTGCTCCTCACGGCCATCCCTGGGACACTGTGTGAGCTGCAGCCCTCGGCTCCACGCAGTGACTCTCCTCTGCCTGCCCAGGCCTCGCCGTCCCCACAGCCTTCTGCCCAGGGCCACTGAAGGAAAACAAACCCAAAACAACCCCACTTCCCTCCTTGGAGGGACATCCAAGTCAGTGCCTTGTTGCAGAAATGTCCTGGGTAAGAGGGAACATGCAGGTACAGCCGATACTATGCAACATGGAGCTTTGTTCTGCTGAGGAAATACCTGTAAGGTTTTGGTCCAGAGCCACAGTGTGAATAAGGAGGAGGTGGGGAGCTGAGGAGGTGGCAAGAGAGGGTGGCGAGACCAAGAAGGTGCAGAGCTCCCCTCCTCTCCCCAGCTTTAGACATAAAGACTTCTAACCACAGTGAGAAGGAATTAATTTTGTACTTCTGACCCATTCGGAAGGGCTCAAAGCCTTGGTTGTTAAAAAGAAAAAGAAAAAGAAGTCATTTTTAGCTTAATTGGGATACAGAGCAGAAAAGAGATGAGGAACTCTTGGGTAGTGTTTTACTCCTCTGCTGGTTTTTCTTCCAAAAATAGGCCTGGAGCTTTTCAGACCAGCCTGTGGATTTGAGATGCGAGGAGTCCGGAGTGCTGTCCTCTCATAAAGAGACTAAAATGTTTGCGTTTGGGAAATAAAGAGCTAATCCTCTCGAGATACTGCAGAGAATCTTAATTTCTTTTAAGCATCAGTGGGATCTTGAGGTACTCTGCAGCTCACCGTGTAGAAAATTCAGTCTTTGTGCCGAGATCCAGTATAAAGCCTATATATCACTTAAATGCAACTGAAGATTTCAAAATAATGACTCAGTAGGAATTAAATGATGGATGGGCTTGGCGTTGCGTGGGTTTCATTCTCTGATTTCTAGGTTAATATTAGAGTGATTCATATTCTAATACAGTGTTAGGAATTTAGCTGGGATTCAGGCTTTGGTTTTCACTGTTAAACGATGGTTTGATGCTTATATTCTGAAAATATTTTAGGCTGGTTTGTTCTTCCTTACCAGAAATATTTAAAAAATCTTTTGTTTTGACCTTCAAGACGGTTATATTTTCTTGAGGTATCAGCTAGTGTGATCATGGAGAATGTACGTTGTGGGAGTAGTGGACTGATAGAATAAATGTGGCACATGTGCCAATGGTGATGTTTTCAGTATATATGTGGGGGAACTTGGTTGCTCTTTAGTGCTATGAACATTTTATTATAGAATATTTGTGACTTCATCTGTAAATTGTTCTAAATTGCAAAATTCTTCTAAATGAAGCATGCAGCAGCTTTGATGCATTAGTTGAAGATACTTGGTGCAATCTTTACCTTATTGAGAGAGGCAGAGAAGAGGGAAGGGTTGCATGTACCAGCTTGTAGAATTTCTCCCCTGTGTAACAGATATGTCAGAATAACGGGAAAATAAGAAAAGATAAGTTTCTGTGCAAAATTACTGTAGAATAATGTTCTCTAGATGAAATAAATTTTGGAGCAATGGAGGACTAATAGGAGGCTTCATATGCTTAAGACTTATTAGCAAATCTGTGCTTTAGCTTTCAATGAGAGTTCAATTGATTGTCTTGAAAAAAAGTTTTACCAAGTCTTGTTCATTTATTCTTTCACAAGCTGCCTATGTCTGTGTTAAGTGTGAACAGCAAAATATGCAAGTAATGTCCATGTCCTCATTAAGCAGCCATTCAAATACGAGGTGCTGTGGGAATTTAGGAACTTGGCTGCAGTGGAAGTAGCTACATCATGGGGGGTTTGGTATTTGAGTTTTTGATGTGTTTACTGTTCCTGCTTTTCCTATAGTAATGTGTCAGCATTTCTGTAGGTGGGATAGGTTTTTAAGGTAGGATTCCACATCCATTTTTAAGCATTTAAATGAATTTGACTGGCTTCTTATAGGGGCATAACTTCAGCCCACTTTGAATCAAAGTAAATTTTTTATTACCTTGGTTTATTTTTCTTTATGCTTTTATAGAAACACACTAAAATGCGCTCAAGTGAAGAAGCTTGGCAAAATCACAGTGCTGTGACAGACATCATCAGCTTCGCTATGGCATAGCAGTAATCAGTCTCTAAATGAAGTGTATCTCTTTTTTCTTTTCTTAAATACACGCTTGGAACATTTGGAGTGATAACTCTGGATAGCAGTCATTATCATCATGGAGAAAGTGTGGTCCTGCCTGCAGGCCTGCTCTAACAGTGCTATGGAGCAGCCTTTACAGATGTGTTCCTCTAGTGAAATCTCAGCTAAGGAAACATACTGCTAATCTCTCGTTTGCTGGAGCCTGTGGCATGCTGAAGGATTAACATACCTCATGCTAGAGATTAAAAGTAGCAGTAGCCTCTGTTCTTTCCTGTCTGAGGTACGGATGCAGTGGGGACCTATCAATGGAAAGAGACCAAATAAAGTACAAAAGAGAGGAAGGAAAGCAATTAAGTTAAAAGAAAACTGACATGGGGAGTGCTGGAGTGCTATGAAACAGGATTTAGTGTCTGAATAAAACAGACCCACATGTTTAAATCACTTGGCCACCCTGTGCATGTCACTGATTCTCTAGCATACAGCAGCTGTGATTGTGTGTCCCCTTCTGAATGTTGCACTGCATTGATTTTGTGTTGTGGATGGTATTCTAATGGTGTGTCCTCTCCTCTGGAGAGGACATGGAAATGGACTAATAGTCAAAGCTAAATGTTTAAACTTTATGAAAAATAATTACAGGAGAACGTGAGGTTAGGTGTTTAGTACTTTATTTCATGCCAGTGTGTATGTGCTAGGATACCAAGCACTAACTTCAGAGTTCTTTGATATGAGAATGTCTGCCTTCAGAGTTTTATGGTGTTATCATGGCTGATGAACAAGGAGAAACTCAAGTGACAGAAGTTTCCCTATGCCTGGAGGACAGCAAGTGAAAATTATGCACAGCAGCTACCAGCCCAGGCATTTGAACAGAACTAAATGGCTCCCAATGCAAAGACAAGGCTTTGTCTTCTGGCTCCACTTCTAAAGAGGCAATTAAGAAATATTGTTTAATTTCTGTTAGGATATCATGAAAAACACATGATAAGTGCTTAGCACTGTGACACCTAGAGGTTTAGAAGTAATTCTGACCTATTTCTTACTTCAGAACACCCATCTGATTCAATAGTAAGCATTGGACGGATTAACTACCAAGCATAGCTACAGTGAAATGATTTGCTTGGTACCAATGCAGAATTTTTATTCAAGCAAAAAAAAAATTCCAGAAGTAGGCCTTAAATTTGTGGTTTTCAGGAGAAGAATGTCTTCTACTTACTCTGTATTAGTGAATGACTATTGAAAGGATGAAAGGAGATGGCTTCAAGTTCTGTCAGAGGAGGTTTAGATTGGCTATTAAGGAAAATTTCTTCACCAAAAGGGTTGTCAGGCACTAGAACAGGCTGCCCAGGGAAGTAGTTGAGTCACCATCCCAGGAGATATTTGAGAGACATATAGATGTGGTGCTTAGGGACATGGTTTAGTGGTGGACTTGGCAGTGTTAGATGTGTGGTTGAACTCGGTGATTATAAAGGTCTTTTCCAACCTAAATGATTCTATGTATTCATGAGATCAAAGTTTAGAGACAAGCTGAAGATCTTCCCATTTTAACATGGCTTGAAAAGATCCTTTTGATCTTAGTGAGGGAAAAGGGGATTTTTGAAGAACTGCTTTATTTTGATTTAAATAGAATACAAGTAGAGAAATAGAGTATCAGTCCACTAAAGAGAAATTGGATCGTGAAAGGAGGGAAACCTCACTTTTATAAAGCTTTTTGTAGTGAGATGCTTTTTGGTGTTCTCTTTGAAGGTCCTCAAACCATACAGCTTTTCTTTAAGATATGAATGAATGTTGCTTCCTCAGTGAATGAATGTACTATTGAAGCCAGCATGACAGACCAAAGGCTTAGGGAAGAAATCATCCTTTGTACCAGTGTTTCAATGTTGGAGGGTATGAAAATCAACAGGGAAAGTGTTGCAGATAGGAGCCATGTTGCATATTTCAACAATATGATGATATTTGGGAAAGATATTAATGAGTACTGGAGGTGACAGCTGTGAGTTAGTTGCTTTCTGTTCAGTCTAAAGGAAGCAGTAGGTTTTCCACAGCCACTGAAAGCTTCTTTTCCATGTTTGCTTGCTTCTTCTTCTTAAAAAAGAATAGGTATGTTATTATTATTATCCAGCTATTAAAGGCTCAGGAGCTAATACTCTTGTATTGTTAGATCAGTGCTGGCAAGAGAAATGAAACACAGATAATGCTATAATGCATTTTTTTTGTACAATTCAGGCATCTTACATTGGTTATTAGAGTTATCCAAACATTGTATTATTCTTTGTTGCTGCTGACGTTGTCACTAATTAAAACGACTAATTTAAGATTTGTTTCTACTTTTCTGCTTGGAGAGTGATGAGTTGTTCTCTTCCATTCACCCAAGACAAAAATCAGCATTTTATCTATCTTGTACTTTGAATTCTCTTATTTATTCATCTCGCTTGTTTTCTGTGGTAGTGGTTAGTGTCAGTTGCAGCCTACGCTGATGAGACAAGGGGAGCACTCAAAATCTTCTGTGCCACTGTATGTCATTCCTGTCTGTAGGGGACATATCTTTAGGTATGGCAGGAGAGTTAACGTGGGCATAAACAGTCTTAGTAATAACTATACTGTATAAAATGGATCATCTTTGCTTGAAGCCTGAGCACTTCATAGACATTTGAATTACTTCTGCTTAAACAGCTAACTTAGGCTACTCTCTCCACTGACGAGGTGAGAATAAAAGATATGTCTTTCTATGTCATATATAATCTGTGAAATGTTTAACTAAGTGCAAAAATCAGAGACAAGCAGTAAGTATTCAATATCATCTGTGCAGTCAATGTTTTGAAAGCTGGTGACATTGACAGTACTACTTGCACTGGTCTTCCACAAATTAGTTTTCTGCAATTTTTCATTCTCTTATTATACAAAACACAATTTTTGTTTAAAGTTTATTTCACAATACAGAGATTATACTCTGATCCACATCCAGCCTTTGTCTATAGACTTGAAGATGTTCAGGTTCATAGTCTTGTTTCTTGTCCATTTCCAGTTTTACTGAACTCCTAATTACCCTTTGTCTTCTTTGATTACTTCAGTAATACAATAGTGAATGCAATTTTTGACATATTTTGTAATTGACAGAAGTCATAGAAAGCTATTCTAAATGACTTCTTAGGAAAAAGACCATAAAATTTGAATTACCTTGAATTACCTTCTTGTTTGTATGTTTATGAACTGTAAAATATAGAAGCTGAGCACAGGCTATATATATATATAGCCTACAAGAAGGCTGGGGAGGGACCTTTTACAAGGGCAGGTTGTGATAGAACAAGGGGAAATGGCTTCAAACTGGAAGAGGGTAGATTTAGATGAGATATTAGGAAGAAATTCTTTACTGTGAGGGTGGTGAGACACTGGAACAGGTTGCCCAAGGAAGTTGTGGATGCCCCTTCCCTGGAAGTGTTCAAGGCCAGGTTGGATGAGGCTTTGAGCAACCTGGTCTAGTGGAAGATGTCCTTGCAAATGGCAGGGGAGTTTGAACTAGATGATCTTTAAGGTCCCTTCCAACCCAAACCATTCTGTGATTCTATGATTCTCTGATATTTTATACATATATATATATATATGTATATATATATATAAGGTTGTAGACAGCTGCTTGAACTCTTCAGGAAAACTGCCAATTATAGATATGGTTGAATGACTTGTCAAAGAATCAACTATGAGAAAAACATCTGTTTTATAAATTGCAAAATGGTAATGACAGAATCAAAATGTAGTCTGGAGAGGGCTATAGTTACCACGTACCACCTTGTAATATTACCTGATGTTTTTAATTTTTCATTCATTGTATTTTTAGTACAGAGGTCAGTATTACACCAGTTAAGCCTGGTGACACACCTGAATATAGAGAGCTGAGATAAAAAAGTTATGCCTTTTATAAGACCTTATCAAACTTCCTACCAGTCTGAAAAAGTCATAATTAGTGATGTCCAACAGCTAACTGCCATATGGAGCAAGGAATATATTATTGGGAAAACCCTTTCATGAGTGAGGATATATATAGCTTTCTGAAAATCTAAGTAGGATTTAAGATACTTCTTTCCAGAACAGATGCAGTCTCACAATGGGTGTAATACCACATTTGCTCATGGGCATAGCTGAGATGCAGAGAACAGCTAATAACCACCTGTATGTATCCCATGTAAAGCAGGCAACACATTTAGAGACACAGATTTGCAAACATTTATCTTACTAATGAAATAAAACTATAAAAGCTGCAGTAAGCAAGAGGACAGCCTGTGCGAAACGTGATTGCAGAAGGATGTAGGGAACACTATCCAACTAAATGAAGAACTGTAAACAAGTTTACAAGATTAATATGTGCATTTAAATTGTAGTTCACTATTCAGATTTCCCTTTCCATGTCAACAGCACAGCTGGTAATGGCAGGAACTGAGGATCCATAGTTTGGGCAGCATTTGCGTCATGGTCTCAGATGTCACGTCCATGGAGTATGTTTGTTTCCCATGGTTATGTTTCACAGTAGAGTGAGTAATGTGAAAGTGGAGGCAGCAGTTGTGGAGTCTTACTTGTTACTTGTGGAGAAGTCTCTCGTCAAAACATGGGGTTCAGCACAAGAAAGTTTGTTCTCTTACTATCTGTGTCAGGCTGTTTGTCAGTGAGGTATGTTAGCTGAATATAACTACCCAGCCTCCTGTGCTTTCCCGGGTCTGTTTGGGTGAATCACGCCATGACTGACACCGAGACACCTTAGTAGGAGGATTGTTTATGAGAAAAAGGGAAATAAATTTGACACTTGAGTTTACCAGGAAAGTTGTTGCGGGAACACAGATGCTTATTGTTGCCAAATACACACAGCTGAGGTCAGGGAAATCTGTCAGGGAAAGCAAAGCAGCCTCGAAGCAATGTTTTTTTAACCGTCTGGCAGAGGAGAACACGCATGAAATATTGTCACAGCTGAGCAGAGTGCTGTCCTCCTGCCTCTGCTCCCCTGGGATTACCTAATCCCCTTTCCTCAAACCAGGCTCTAATGAGACATTGCAGAGCGTGCTCCTCTCCTGCCTTCCCCTCTCCTTCCTGTGTTCCCCCAGGCACCGACAGCTCCTCTTTTCTGGGGGCTGGTGACAGGGACAGCAGCAGCTGGACGGGTTTGGACAGAATGACCCCTTCCAGTGTCCTTTAGCTCTCCCTTGCAGTCACTGTGCTTGTCCTCTTCCAGGCCAACACTTGTGTATTACATGTTTCTGGATGGGGAAGGTGTAGCTGTGGAGCAGGCCTGGTCAGCACAGAAGTGCTGACACATGGGGAGCCTGGGAAACTTCTTAAGGGTAAATGAAAAATACCCTGTGCTGTGGGTATAGCAGATCCTGTGAGAAAAATTAGAAAAGGAGGATGGTTTGGGCTGAGTTGGGCTGTGTGGTTAGATAATAAAGTTCTGAGAGAAGCATAAAAGAGGCAAAGATAGTTGGAATGGAAAAGGATACCACTGAGAAGACTGAAGAAAGGATATAAAAATAATATATACTGTAAAAAGGAGGGCTTTCAGGTATAGCAGTTTATTGAGTAAAGAGAAAACTACAGGAAAATGGAGAACATGCACAAAAGAAGCAACTATCAGAGACCTGTGGGGAGAGAGAATGGGGAATGTTGTAATAGGAGAATGCAGAGCAGACTGGAGACTGAAGTCAGGAAAAACAGATTAAAGCAAGAAGCCAAACCAGAAAATACATTTTTAAGAGCTAGAAGAAGATAGGAAGGGAAAAAGTGGAACCTCCTGCTCCCACCAAACAGAAGGGGAAGTATGCAGTGACAAAGGTGAAAGAAAAGATACATATATTTGCACAGGAGTTGGAAAGAATAGTTTCTATGATGAAATGGAAGTGAAATGAGGGGAAGGAAGTTATACAGTAAATTAATGTTGATGGTGAAACACTATAAAATACTTTCTCTGTTTTTTCTCTATGGCTGTTAAGTCCTTGAAGAGCTGTGATTCCTGCTCTGTCTGAATGATACTCCTGGGTATTTCTGTTAGGGAGGATGCTCAAAGGAAGCAGTGCTGTGTTTCGGTTGATTTAAACTGTCATTTATCCTTTGTGAAATGTGAAATGCAAAATGAAATGGTAGAGATGTACCACCTGCTGTTGTTTAGTATGTGAATAAAAGCTAGTGTGTTTGGGCAGTGTTTAAGCCCATGATAAGGGCAGAAATAATGGAAACGTTATGTTGGCTACACCCAGCAGATCCCTCGTTGACTGAAGCATCATGTTTCTTCCCATCTCTTAGCACTGATGAACATGATTCCTGGAGGAGGATGAGCATTTCCTCTTTGGCAAGGGGGTTGGGATTTATGTCTGTTTTTCTCATTCCTTTTAGGGATCTCTTGCTGTCTGTGGCACTTGGCCAGGTACTCTCCCTCCTTATCTGCGGCATTGGTCTCACAAGCAAGTACTTGTCAGAAGATTTCCATGCCAACACACCTGTTTTTCAGAGCTTCCTCAATTATATCCTTCTATTCTTGGTCTACACAACAACACTGGCTGTCAGACAAGGTAAGTACCTCTCTGAAACAGTTTTGTAGAAAACAGTGAGGATAAAGGCTTTTGCAGAGCAACAACAAGCAATGTGCTTTAGACACATATCTCAATAACATTTGTTACATATTTACATTGCCTAGTAATACATATTGAATGAACTGAAAAAAAAACCTCAACAAATCTTCATTAGCAAAGAATAAATCAGTAGATATCGAGGACAGTGGTACAAAAAGCAAAGCAAAAAGAAACATCAGTACTTTTCACTTCCTAACTGTTTTCATGGGAATGCTCCTCTTACGCCTGCCTTGCTGGGACCACAACCCCACACTCAGGGTTCGCTTTGGATTTGACTGCACGTCTTACTTGGAAATATTAGTATAGTATTAGTATCTTACATAGGCTAAGGAGAGCACAGGTGCAAGCAAAGAGGAACTTGCTAATTCTAGTTGCTCATCTAGGCAATTCAATAGTTCATCTCTGGTTAGAAAAAATATATCCAGTTTTTAACTGTTGGGAAGTAGGAGATAAAGGGAGGGAATTAGAGGTGCTGTCTCTCTGGGGTGCTCTGTGGGCAGAGCAGCTCTACAGCCCTGCCACTGCTTTGCAACAGGACCTGTGTAACCAATCTGACCTCTAAAGTGATAAATCCATTATAGTATGCTTTGGTCCTTTGTATCAAATGATCTTCTGACAGTCTGTGTATAATACAGAGGGTTTTGTGGCTTTCCTGCCCATCCCTGCCTTCTTTGCAATTTCATGTTTAGATGAGGTGTGGGAGATGAATGTGTTTAAGTACATTTCTCTCCCACTCTTTTTTGTAATCGGTTTATTTGTTCACTTTCACAGACCATGTGGATTAGAAGCAAAATAAAAGAGCAAAAATATAATGTGCTTTCCTGGCTTAGCTTTCCTGACATAAGGAGGGAAGGGTTCTATGGAGGAAAAGAACTGCAAAATGTATTAGGCCTTGGTACATTTATAAGCACACTGAGAGGTTCATGTTTTCTTACAGGAACAAATAATATTGGGTCCTTCTTTGATGTCACATCTTTTAATGATTTGGGAACAACCCTGAAGCTTAAGTTCTTCACTCATAGTACAGTCTTGTAATACAATACTATCAAGTGTTCCAAAACAGCAAGAACTTCACTTCCATGCAAAAAATGAACAGTCAAAAACAGACTGCTGTGCTCCAGCACAAAGCGCTTAAATGTCTTACAACTTAAGTTTTATAAACCTTGGTCTCCATTGACATTTTTCATAAGTGACGAAGGCCAATGTGCAGAGGAAGTGTCAGCTCTTACATAAGGAGAGATTGCTCAGGCAGTGTTTCGCTGTCTTGGTATTTCAGTTGGTGTAGGGGGAAACATCACCACATGCTTTGCTCTGCAAAAGGTTTAAAACGCATATTAGTAGCATCTTTCTGGAGAACTGTGTTTAAAAATGATTCTTCTGAGTGTAGGATTGCCTAGATGTTCCCAAGTTCTGTCCCAGAAATGTCCTTCTTGGGACTGATCTAGATACTGTGGAAGCCAAGTCCCTATGGCTTTTAAATAGATTTTACTTTTTTGAAAATGATAGCTGGTGAGAGGATATAGGAGCCAGCATACTGCATTACAGGGATTTATTTAGAATAACGTTTGACACCTGGTCTATATCACGATTTCAAAAATGCTGTCAAGCACTCTGTTGTACATGTATAAAACAACATATTAAAACTGTACTTTATTTTTGTAAATATTTTTCTGACTCTATTTAAAAGTGTAGTGGTGGACTAAAGAGAATTTGTCAGAGCTATCTGTTGTGCCAGTAGGATAGGTTTGGGAAGCAAATGGGAAAGGTGTTAGGAATATGTGAAAAATATTTTCTGGATAAGTGAGGAGAGTTGGGGAAGGTCGGGAACCGGCCTGCACTTGAATACGGACCATACAAACAACCGTAGCACAATGTAAAGGATACCAATGCAATGGTCTGGAAAAGGAGCTGTCGAAAAAAATAAAGATGGTTTGGTCCAAAAAAATCCAGAACAAAATTGGCTACAGGAGCAATGAAAGCAGCAATCCAGGCAGTCAGTATGGCATT
>NW_010293394.1:25749-41505 GCF_000700745.2 Antrostomus carolinensis
ACTCATTTACTTAGCATTTAATATTGCCAAGTGATTGAGCCTGACATTGTCTTTTTGCTTGTGTATTTATTCAAATTCATTATCTGTGTTTGTTCCACTAAGGCAGTTTTTCTAGCAGCTCTAATCATTTGGCTTCGTTAACAGATGGAAATCACATAATAATGATATTAAATTTATTTGGGATGATTCTATTCTGAATGCTGAGAACATCAGAAGGCTTTTTTTTTTTTCAAGTGCAGTTCTCCTCTTCTGTATGCAAGATTTAAGATTCTTTAAATTATCCTCTTAGAAATCAAACCATCAGAAGTTGGCCGGTAGTCAAAAATAACTGCATCCCTTTGTCTTTTTCTTTGCTTGCTTTCTTAATCTCTGGGATTAATTCTGGGATAGCAGAAATGTACTGGCTAAGGAGGTGGTCAGAAAACCCCCTTAATTCACGGTAGGACTGAAAACTAATTTCCTGAGACATAAGGAACTCCTCTTTCTAAAGAAGCTTCTTCCAAATTTTGATTTACTGTGGATCCCTTTTGATTTAGCCTTGCCTTGCTGTTCATCTTCTCACCCCATATGAACTCCCTGGGTGATAATGAAAAGGTAGAATTTACACCGGCCTCTGAAAATCATCATTAGCCCATGATTAAAGCTCCTGATTCCTAATTCCTGAGCTCTTCTGACTAAAGCTTTCTGCAGTGAATGCCCAGCTGCCAGCAGCTAAAGTTAGTCCATGGGTACCAGCAGCTTCCACTACATTTTTATATTGTGGATCAAGATTTTTTTTTCCCCAAATAATTTTATCATCCCTTTAGTGGGTGCAAAGATTAGGACTATCACTTTGCAATTAATCTACATCCCAGTAGACAGTGTAAGAGAGACACGAGTCCTGCAGGTGCTAGAATCTCTGAGTAACTTTTAAGCTTAATTCCCATGGAAACACTCTATGGGGAAAAAAAAAAAAAAAGTAAAAGCTTGTCCTGTAGCTCTAGATGGAGAACCAGTTTGAGGGTAGTGAAAGTGATCTCAACAGTTTTAAACAGTGAAGTCCGTATGAGTAAGGCTTTTCATCATTGTTGCAATTTTGTTCTCATGACCAGAAATAAAAAGTGCAGAAGTGTTAAAGGAGATCTGTTCTTGTGAGATTTTCATATGAGCTTTAAAATGCGGATACTACTCAGGTAGAGGTCATGAAAATGGAATTTGGGCAAACTGATTTTTTTCCGATACAAAATCCAGCCACCTTTCTTATCAGTTGAACTCTAAAGTTAAATCATGAATCCAGTATCTAGAAAATGCTCTCTTTTATTCTGGATATTTTAATACTAATTTTATTTTATTTTTTTTAATATGTAAATTTAAGTTGAACTTACTATTTCCCCAAAGAAATGAGTGCAGAGGTTTGTCACAGTTAGGAATGCACATGCTCAGGCATGCATAGATGCCAGTAGCCACTTAACCACAAATAATATCCACTAGAGCTTCCAGTCCAATGTCCATTAATGCACCAGTGCTGAGGTCTGAATAGAATTCTTTAGGAGTTTTCTATAAAATTAATGTCACTATTGCAGCATTATAAGGCAATGAATGTCATTATGTTTTATCTGGCTGATATGCCAAAAATTTTAGTAAGTAATAAAGACCTCCTCAGTTCTTTCTCTTGAGGTAATTTCCTCTCATGTCTGTTGTTTTTCACAGCCAAAACCTGTATTTGTCCATGGTAACACCTGTGAGTTGAGAAGAAGGTTTTAACACATATTATCTCAACTCAGTCCCCTTGTTGGCAGAGGATTCTGCTTAACAAAATCTTGTCAGAACATTTCCAGATACTCCTTTGGGTTGTGTGCTATTATTAATTGTAGAAGAGAAAAGCCTTGGCTATCAGGAAGAAAAGCCTCCTATCAGTGAAATGGAGCTCTGGGCCATAGAGCTGGTGGAGATTAGTTTTAACACCTTAAAAAGCAGTAAGCGGGAAATTGTCCATAGTGGACCAGAAGGTGCTAATTACTAACAGTCAACATGGGTGCAAGCATCAGCAGCTTGCCACCAAAAATAAATTACTTCTAAAAGCCACCTCACATATGCTACAAATGAAAACAACACATCTACTAGACATCAGTAAAAAAAAAAAAAAAATAAAAAAAAAAATATTAAACTGCTATTTTGTTGTTATTCTGGAAAACAAGAAATGAGGGAGCAGTGCAGTTGTCTTTTGAACAGAAGGGAACCATAAAGCCTCAAGGGCCAGATTTCCTGTGAGTAGCACTGCACATCACAAGCTGTTCCTTTAATTTCAGTGCAACAAGTTACCAAGTATTCTCAGCCCACCATTACTAAGGGCTGGCAATAATTTGCTAGTTCAGAAAAGGTTTTATGAATCTGTGTATGTCTGGATGAATTCTGCTTCTAGGCTAAGTGAAGAGGTTATAGCATATGTCAATGGAAATATGGTTTTCGCTAGAGTAATTGTAATGTCTTAGATTTGACATATAATCAGATGTGATCTGTGCCCCCGAGTCAGCTAGAGAGTCCTGTGAGACTATTAAGGATTGCAGTCCTGTTACCAGAATATAATCTTTTATGCATTTCTATCTAGGATTGGTTTATGACATTAGTGTCTCAGTCATATGTAAATTGCTGATTTATCTGCTATTCAAATATGTATCTCCACTTAGATACATGAACACCCCCCCATCCGTCCTACTTCCTCAAAATTGACTGAAACAGGCTACTTGAAGGAAAGTAGAGCACTATATAGGAGTTGCTCTATTTTACTGCAGTGCTTGTCAGCTATTTATTGAATGATAGAAAGAGTAAATGCCTCTTTCTACTCAATTTCATTCCACTAGTGATGTTAAATTCACACAAAGTTAGTATTATGCACTTAATTTAGGTAGATGTACCAGAAATTCTTCTATATTAATACCTTTTTTTTGTCAACTGCCCATAAGAACATGCCTGAGAAACAAAGAGAGTTAAGTTGATCAAACTATATTAGATATAATGTACTTTGGGCAGTATGTATTGTACTATTGAGATGAAATGTCTGGAAAGGCATCGATCCGGTCAGCATTTTCAGTGAGAAACCTTCAGAAATATGGGACTTCCTCTTTACTGAGGATGACAGGGAGTGATTTTGATTAGAAAAGGTGCATTTCATCATAGTTGTTTACTAAGTATGCTCGTGCCTCTGCTGTAGAACAAAAAGCTCAGTTCTCCCTCCAGTGTTGAACAAAACCTGCGCAAGCTGCAGCCAAGCAGCTTTATGGACCTCTCTACCTGCGGCAGAAGTGGTCCTTGGTCCTTCAAGGCAACGACCACGCGCTGGCCTGGAAACGCGTGGCAGGTGTCGCAAAAAGCAGCAGCATTCCCCGTGAAGCACAGGGAAGGCACATCAAGCTGGCCCAGCTCCTCCCGGCTCTCCTGCTGCAAGGGCCCAGGCTAACCCTGGGTTGTAAAAATGAAACATGGCAGCGAGCGTGGCTTGGGACCAGTGAAAAATAATGACCTTCAGGTCTTTAGTATTCTCATAGCAGCGCTGCAGAGTCTCCCTGCTGTGTTGCGCTTTGCAGTCTGCAGTGCACTTTCTCATAATTGCTCTGTGCTTCTAATTAGGGATGCCAAACTGTGTGGGATATGTTTATTATGAAAATGGTCAGCCAAACAGCCCTTTTGTCTGGGATTTGAAGAGCCCTTTTCATATTCAGAGGGAATTCCGTACTTTAGGAGAAATTAAACTAGAATACTGGCTATTTACAGGCACTTCAAATTGCAGGGATCTTTTTTGTAATGTGCAATTTTCTGTTTTGAATAGCAAACTCACAGGAGCAAGAATTATGATGTATTACGTGTTTGGGATTTGCCTATCACATCATGGACACCACAGCAAGCTAGCTAGAAAAAAACAGTAGGACTAGAGCCAGGTTCCTGTTCAGTCCTATTTACATACTCATAGTGTTTGAATTTTCCTTCTATTTTCAACTGAGTTTTAAAAATTTCCTGTTGTAAAATGCTGAATGCTACTGCTCTCTCTACTGCATGAACCGTTATTATTTGACTCCATAGGTGGTTACAGTTCAGTGAGATGTTAAACTTTTCTTATATGCATGGTTTTCAGAGGACCTTGGGATCCTATTCTTTGTGATAGTTTCCCCAAACCACCCTTCCCAGTCTAATGAAGTCTTCTCGCATTCTTCAGCCATCATACAGAAAGAGATGCAGTTTCAACAGAGTATGATTTATTCCACATAAGTGGTAGGAAGACAGGGTAAAAAAAAGATAGACCACATTGCTGATACTAAGGCAGGGTTAAAAGCAATAGACTTGACCTTTCTATCTTTTCCTTTGCTTTCTTTTGCTATTCCTAGTGGAGAGGTTGGGTGGATTTTTTTAATCCTCAGGGTTTTTCATTGTCAGCTGTCCTTGTTACATGAACCAGCAGACAGATGCTTTCTGCTTTGGCCCTGCTGCTCCTTTCCACCCACACAAGGGACCAGGCATCCCAGGGCATCTCAGGGCTACATCAGTTTTCATTTTCATCAGGTATGTTTTGCTTTGCCAGCTGTTTAACAAAGTAAAAATAAACACTTACAGAGAGGAATCCTGGCCCCCAACATAGTGGAAACATATTGGCAGGTAAAAGCTAAAAAGAAACCTCAGCTCTTTCTTTCTAGTGTTTTTATTTCTCAGTTCTGCACTCCTGATTGTTAGGTTAGGCACCTGCTGTCCGAACCCACAGCACACATCCATATATTGCAAAATATATGTCATTCTATTAATCTTGGCCAAAGCAGCAGAGTCTATCTTGCATTGTATCATCGGAATAAATGATGTACAATCCGCGGCACATTACAAACTGAATATTGGAAAGTACTGTTCCTTTAGGGTGCAGGTGGCAGCAGTTAAGCGTGAACACTGTGTATCATGGTTTAATGATGCAAACACTAATACACTCATGATGACCCCAAAGCAATAAAGGCCAGGCCTAATCAAGCATCCATGCTGTAGCATTCTCTGTAGTAGTATCTCACGATCCCTGATGTAGCTCATTCAGTCCAGAGATGCCTCTGGTTTTACTAGATTGCTTTCAAAATAGTTTTGCTACTCAAAAAAGTATCCCTTGTGCCATCAAAGACAAAAGAAGCTGCAAGAGGGCATAGAGAGAAAGGACAAGACCACCTCATTTATCCTGTGCCTGCTGATGCAGACAAGAGGACAAAAAAAAGGGACATATTTTAGGTCCTCTTGACCTAAATGAGGAAATGAGAGGTCTTGTCCACATAGAAAAGTGAATTTCTACTAAGGTTGCATGTGAACTAGGGTACCTCTCCTTGCAACAAAGTCCCTGGAGGATTAAAATGAGGTAGTTCAATATACAGATGCTCAAGTCGCTCTCAGTTCAGGAATTTCAGACCCTGTCATCATGTTCCTGGCTGCCAGGTTTATGCCCTCAACCTGTTTCTTCTAGAAACAGCATTCAGATTTGCACCATGGTTCAAAGACTGGTGCATATTTTATGAGAGCAAACCTTACAGGCACTAAGTGCAGTGAGCAAAAAAGGGATACCAAGCTTTAGGCTGGCTGAAGTCCTGGGTGATGGACCATGTTTGCATCAAGATGCTGTATCATCGTTGTGGGGCAATGTCTATACTGAGTATACTACTTGAGAATAAGGCAATTTTACCCTGGATGTAAATGTATGCACAGTTTAGGAACATTTAGCCAGATGTGGCCATTCCATGCCAGTAAGTCCATAAATAGAAACCACAGATGCAATAACATGGGAGGTGATGCAGTTATTCAGCTCACAGCTGCAGAATCACAGGTAGCTAGTGGAATTTAGCAGAAACAAAAAATTATCACAGTGTGGTGTTTTATACTGTGATGCTTTTTGTGATGATTCCAGCACCTAAATCTGAGACTTGAGGCCAATCTGCAACATATTTGCATTTGTGTTTGGATCAGAATTTAGATTTTGTTGCTGATCCTGTGAAGCTCCCTCCTTCCACGCTTTTCCAGGAGCCATGCCAGCCTTTCAAACACGGTGCTAGTCTGAACACAAGTCTCTGAGTATCTGTTTGAGAAGATAAACCTCATCAGTAGAAGGATGAGTGGGCAGGCTCAAGGAAGCTCTGAGGAAGTACAGTTTGAATACTCATGCATATTGCTGCTTGATTTGCATCCCCATCTCTGCAACTGTAGTTACATATATTTGTGTTTGTACCACAGATACAGATAGGGCCACAGATGCAGGTAAAAGAATCAAGGCTATTAAGCATGTGGAAAGCCAGGCATTGCATGGTGCAGTCCTGAAAGTGCTCAGATACCATGGCAATAAGCTTTGAAATTTGGTCCATGGTATCAGAGTATTGCACAGGGGTGAATGTGGTTCTCACTAATTTTATTTGAGGGTAAAGCAGCTCCCTATCTAGCCCAGATTGCCTTACAGTATGTCAAATAATAAATTGTCTCTTAAGGGTGTGAGCTGAATCACAATCAGTTGATTTTCTGTAGAATTAAGGAATAATGTCCTTTGTAGTGTTAATATACGGGTCTGACTCTTCTTCTTAATACATAAACATCTCAAATGCTGCTTAAAAAAAACAACCATCCCTTCCCACCACAATGAGGAAAGTTAATGGTACTGATAAAATAGTGTACCCTTGATCCTACAGCTGTAAACAGAATGCAAGGGTTGTCTCTGCCACTTCATGCAGTATCAGTGTTTGCCTGTGATTTACTGAATATTTAAACATTCATCATTTCAAGCAGCTAGCCAGGGTAGCAGGATCCACATTCAGCACACGTAGCTCCAGCGTTCATACGGGAGATTTGAAGTGTGGTTACAAGATGATGACTGTATTGCCTGAAGCAGATAAGTCCTGCTCTGCCAGAATGGTGCTTTGTATGTAATTAGTGTAAAAAGTCAGAGGAATAGAGTTTATCCTTGCGATCGTCTTTCTCATTAAAAAAGAATCTTAATGAAAGAACAAAGCGATCCCTGCAGTGAACTGGATTGCCTTCCTAAGTTTTCATTAAATCAAAGACTCAGCAGCCTCCCATTTTGCAGACCCCAGTTATAAACTGTACACGAGACTTGCAGCAAAGTCCCAAAGCCCTTTCTCAAGATTTGGAAGTGCAGTATATTTCTGTTACATGGGAAATAGCCCACCTCTCCATTTTCTTTTTCTGATTTCATCGGCTTCTGTTAACAAGATGGTACTGGGATAAAGGAAAGAGCAAAGACCATATGTGATGCTTCTGGTAACTTCATCTAACTGAACTGCCTTTTATAAAATAAAGACTATCAGACAACATGAATCAACTTTTTTCAGCTTATTCTTCTGGCTCAATACTTAATACCAAGCCATAACACAAGCATTTATTAACACAATTAACACAATTTCCTCTTCCTTCATCTCCATTATTACCAGGGTAATCTGTATAATTATTGTTACAATTAAATATATCTTTCAGGCTAAAATATACAAATATGCCCTGTTTTTCCACCATTTTGTAAGCATAGTTTTTTCCTTTATGTTTGGCTGAGCGGTTAGCCATTGGTTACTCTGAACTCCTGTTGCATTTCTGGATGATAGTGCTATAATAACAATTGCAGCATCATCTGAAAAAAATGTTTACAAGTTTAGCACTCAATATGCAGTTTTGCTGTATGCTCTCCCTTCTGCTCTTCAGCTGCCGAGCACAGGCAGGAGCACTGAGTCACTTCTGGAAGATGTTCAGAATTCAGGGACCTGGGGACTCACCTCTTGGCTTAGGTCTCCCTTTGGCTGCAGTGTTGCTTCACAAACCCTGAGGATGCTTTTGACCCAGTTTGCTTCTGAATAGAGTAGCTCCAGGTCATTAGTAGCCAGGTCTGTTAGAACCTCTTCCTACATTATCTTTCCTGATTTAGCATCAAAGAGAAAAGGAGAAGGATAATATATGCCACCTAGCAGCCGCCTCCATTTCTTGCACACATTTCCCTGATGTGAGGAGGAATCTTTGAGGGAAGGTGGGAGCTTTGCTGACAGAAATAGTGAGCTCTCTGAATACACAGCGGAGGGAGAGACCACGTGCATGTCTCAGAGGAGCACTTATCCTTTAGTTTTCAGTTGTATGACAGTGACAGTCAATTCACAGGGTTATTTTTATAACTGTTACAGAAATATGGCAGATGAGGTTTCAAAGGAAAATTATGCATCTGTACCTTTTCTGAGTTAAATATTAATGAACTTGCTTCTGTGCAGCTACTAGAATATTTACACAGTGTCATTTGTCCATGTTTCTCTGAATATCTGACTGTGATCTGATACCTAGTTTTGTTTTGTTTAATTCTAAAGGAGGTTTTAACACCCCAGGGTGGAGGTGGACTGTCTTTGCTTTAACAAAATGCATCTGCACTGATTTGCACCATTGATAAGTGAAGGAGTTGCATGTACATGACCATAAATTATGATGTATACTGTTTGTTTTCATTACTATTTGGAATCTTTTTTTTTTTTTTTTTTTAACTTGTGCTTTAGTGTCCTGTGAAGATTTCAGCTGCTCAGTGTACAAGATGAACAGCTAGTTAGTACCCTTATTTCCTATGTTTGGCATTTAAGAAGATTGGCTTTATTTTAAAGGACCTGTAGTGGTTTGCCGTCATGGAGTGATCCTAAGAGTTTTTCCATGCGCACACATAAAATTATATACATGCACACACACACACACACATATATATATATATATACATGTATTAAAGAAAAACCCCTATGTGTTAACAGTAGAATTTATTTTTTGTATTGTTTTATATTGCTTATCATCTCAAGATTCCAGTGAACTGCAGGTGTTCCTGAGCTAGGTTTTATGCTTATTTGGACAAGTGTATGATAAGAAGCAGGCCATAGTGTAACCAGGAACATCTCATGTCCACTCACGGCTTTTCTAACAGTTCAAGAGATGAAATGCTGTAAATGGGACAGAAAGTTGCCAATAACCATGCTTTCCATGTGAACCAAGTTGCCAGTAAGCTCTTCCCAAGCATGCCGTAAGGTGAATTCGTGATTGCATGGACACTGATGAAGGATCCTATGGAGACTTTTGCAACAGCTGAAACTGTGGGTTAAATTTTGCGTTAAGACAAAAGATGTCTTATGTTAAGACTTTTCTGTTAAGACTGTATTCCAAGGCTGAAGAGAGCAGTAAAAGCATTTGAAGGACTCCAGTGAATTTCTGATCCCCTCATTGCTGAGCCAAACCTGATGTTGTAGAAATGCTTGTTAGGAACTGGTCCCTGCTAAAGCTGGAGATCAGAGGTCTGAATGGAGTTGGCCACTGAGCCAGGCAGCCAGCAGTCACTGAGTTGGAAAAAATCAGGTGAGTGCTTTTTAAGAAAAGCAGCTAGCTGAGAGGCTGCAGGCTGGCAGGAGTTGAAGTTACAGAGGCAGCTTCACAGTCAGAAGTCTGAGTGAAAAACACCATTTTAAGTGGAGTCTGGAAATGTTCCTGCCCCATTGCACTCCTGAACATTGGTCGAGGAACTTGAGGAACCACAACATGTCACGTGGGCAAGATGGAGAAATCATGACAAGGGACAAGCACTTTGTAGTAACAAGTGTATTCCCTGGTATTTTAGTTCCTGTTTAGATGGTGATGTGGTTGGTATATATCACTGTCGTGTCCCAAGTGACATGTTCATCTTCCCACTGCTGTTTTCCTCTTCCTGCAGCAGACTCTACCTCTCCCTGTGGGAAAATGCCCTGTTGAGGATATATAGAGACTGTAATAATCACTTTAAGTTATTGAGCAGAAGCAAGACTCAAACTTTTTTCAACTTTTCTCCTGACACTGCAGCTGGAACACTGAAATTGCATGGATTATGATATTTGGGAATGCTTCTGGATCTACAGTGTATGATAGTTTGAGATCTGCACACTCAAAACCACCTGCTTTTTCTCCATGAATGGGGTATTAGAAATGTGGGAATCCAGTAAATTTTAATTTAGTGAGGAATTTGAATATGTTTGTTTCTTCTATTGTTATTTCTATGCTTTGAAAATATAAAATAGTCTGTCTTTATCAGAAGAATATTTCTCTGAAGTATGTAGTGAAATAAAACTGAAAAAAAGGCAAGTAGAGTTCTTTTTTCTTTAAAGGATATAGCACACTGCAAAAAAAATGTATTGTTGTTTTCAGGTGAGAGAATTCAAGTCAGATCTCAGAATAACTTTAAAAATACAAATGACTGTGGTATTTACAATAGTATTTTTTCCAATGGTATAATGGCTACTGAACAGGATCCTTTTTCAAAACAGAGATCACACTCACCAAGAGCTTTTCATAATGCAGCTCCTTAGGATAAATATGAGATACAAGGGAACACAGAAGTTTGGACATGTATACACAACTCCTTCTTGCTGTATATGTTTAAGTTTTCATTAACAGAAATGCATGATTGCAAAGAAGGGCTCCCAGACCGTCTGTGAAAGAACTGCACCAGTGCTATGCCTCGATGATAGAAACGATTCTAGCAGGGCTGACTCATTTCATACACAGGTTGTATTTCAGTGTCTCTGTTTATAAGGGTTATATCCATGCCTAAAAGTGCATAAAGACGTCATCTTTACAGCTGATTAACTTTTCTTTAAAATAATCTAGATGTAAAAAAAAAATAATCTTGATTTAAAAGCAAAGTGCTTTTTTCATTTGTCAGGCAGTAAAGCAGTGATAGACATCTCAATGGGAAAAGGGAAGTCTAAAATGTAAAGATCCTGTGTCAGCAAACTTGTGTAGAAAAGCTTTCTAAGCAAATGTACACAACAAACATTTAAATAGATGTTTATAAGTACATGCACCTTAAATTCCAAGTTAAACAGTCTAAAAAACACAAGCCAACTGACACAAGAGAGAAAATCACATCTTTCAAATTTAAGCAGAATATATCTTCCTAAAAGTTTCACAATACTCTTCAGTGTCTGTTACATACCCACCTGATAGTACAGCAGCAACTCATTCCTAATTGGAAGCCGCTGAGTGCAAATTGTCAGGGTCTATCAACTTTCCTTCTCAATTTTCACGAAAGACTTGGGTTTTTAGTCCTTGTTAATATATTTCATATTTTGTCAGTAATGTGATGAAATGTCATCTCCTTATTTCTTAATATTTTGAACAGTGGAATAAAAATGGAAATTCATTGTCAGCTGTCTGTCATATTCATTGCAGAGGCATTTCATCTCATGCATTCGATGAGGCTTGTGTTTATTTCCATAATTTCCACTAATCCTGCACTGGTGAGGGAACAGTCTACTGTTAATGTAAATATTGAGAGATAATCTGTTTGAGTGTATTTCTTTTTAAAAAAGATGTATCACAGTATTAGTATTTTCCACTGTTGCTTTTATTTTGTACTTTCCTGAGCTCTGTATAATAAGTTTTTTGGATTTAATCTGTTGTGTACTGAATAGCATATATTGGACTTGACAGATCATTGGTTATAGATGTAAGTGACACTGAAAAGAAGCAGAATTTTTCATTAAAAACTGGGGTATTGAGAGAGAGATTATTGGCAGGTCTAAAAAGCTGTAGAATTAAGAAGTAGCACATGACAGGATCAATGGCACTGATGTTTGTCATTGTCTTTTGCAGTCTCACAGACAAAGCTTCATATATGTTAGGTTGGAACTAATTAGATGTAGAAGCTAAAATTCTTATCTTTAGTGAAGAGTTTTGAGCAAATTATTGTTAGTGATTTTCAGCTGAAATCATATCCCATATCAACAGTTCAGCTGCAAAGTGGCAGTCAGGAGTAAACCATTCCCTTTCAAGCAATTTAGTAAACTAATTTCTTCATTGCAAATTATTTTTATTACCTATTAATGTTACTAACTTCAAAACAAAGACAATACGTGTTTTAATAGATAAAGTGATAATAAGTATATCAGAGCTTTAAATGATAGGGAGAAAGGATTGGTTTTTTCCACTTTCTTCCAAAATTATGTTGCCTAGTGATAATTGTATGATCATAAAAAATAGAAATATCTCCTAAGTTAAAGTTGCAGAAAACATTGTGCTACCCAGTTAAATCACCGCATCAGCCATCACCAATGGAGGTTTTAACACTTCCTTCAGTTTTAAGAACTAGTATTAGAAGAACAGTTTCTAGATGTAATATATCTATACAACAAATCATCTTGCAAGGAATTTCATTAGGTGATTTATATTTCTATATATCTTTGGCCCAGCACAAACAGTGCTTCCTTTCAAATGAAGGTACTATCTAGTAGATAAGAAAAACGTGAACTAAGAAACTTGAGTTTGGTGAGGATTCAGGGAAACATGGTCAGAGAAGGAATTCTTAGGAAAGATGTCAGACAAGGTCAACAAGGTGGGAAAGCTCAGTGCAGCAGAAAGTGATTGTGCCCCTGTACTTGGCACTGGTGAGGCCACACCTCAAGTACTGTGTTCAGTTTTGGGCCCCTCACTACAAGAAAGACATTGAGTTTCTGGAGCATGTAAAGAGAAGAGCAACAAAGCTGATGAAGGGGCTGGAGAACAAGCCTTATGAGGAGCAGCTAAGGGAACTGGGCTTGTTTAGTCTGGAGAAAAAGAGGCTGAGGGGAGATCTTATCGCTCCCTACAACTATCTGAAAGGACGTTATAGCAAAGTGGATGTCGGTCTCTTCTCGCAAGTAACAAGAGATAGGATGAGAGGAAACAGCCTCAAGCTGCACCAGGAGAGGTTTAGATTGGATATTAGGAAAAATTTCTTCACCAGAAGGATTGTCAAGCTGCCCAGGGAAGTGGTTGAGTCCCCATCCCTGGAGGTATTTAAAAGACATGTAGATGAGGTACTTAGGGGCATGGTTTAGAGGTAGACTTGGCCGTGTTAGATTTGTAGTTGGGCTGGATGATCTTAAAGGTCTTTTCCAACTTAAGTGATTCTATGATTCTATCATTCTATGATTATTTTAAGTTCAGAACATAAATACAGTATGATCTTCATGTAGCCTTCTGGGCAATTTTGGAGATTGTATGCAAAGAAATCTGTGAAGGGTTTGCCTCAACAGATAAACAGACATGTAAATCAAGAAAACAAAGCTGTAATGAACAGTGAGAGCCGAGATTAAAAGACATGTAGGATTGCAGAAAGCTGAGTGAGTCAGCGTGCCTGGAGAACAGCAGTTCTTATCCTCTTATTAATCTGAGAGCCTTGTGTTGCATCTGTGATCAGAGGTGAGATTAAAAGACATGTAGGACTGCAGAAAGCTGAGTGAGTCAGCATGCCTGGAAAACAGCAGTTCTTATCCTCTTATTAATGAGAGCCTTGTGTTGCATCTGTGATCAGAGGAATATCCTGCTGATTCCATTTTTCCCCATCATACCAAAATTATTTTTATGCTGCTTGTCCCTGCTATCAGTGCCATCTAAAGCTTTGTTTCTCTTGTAATTTCTGATGTTCTGATTTCCGTTTTTACTGAGTCCTTTCAGTAGTGTTAGGCACTCCTCCTTGCTTCCCAGCCTTATCCTATAAGCATTTTTGTGAATTATTCTAAATATTGCCTATAGATGGAAAATGCTTCTCAACTGGTCACATCTTTGAAACTATCCTTGACGTGTTTGATTCTGAGTCAGGCATTCACTTCTTTTCCACCTACTCCATGTTAATGTGTCGGGAACAATTTTTATTCTAATGCAGTTTCATATGGCTGCAACTTGTTTACTGTTTTTAGGAAAAGAAATGAAAGGTATGGAGGGGTATGAAGGAAAAGAACCTGCATTTTAGAAAAGATGTTTTGTCAGAGCTGTATTTTCACTATATCAATAATGGATATCTAAAATACATACAGAAGTTGAGTGAAATTTCACACAGATTTTAGTTATGTTTAAGCTGTAATGATAATTTTAAATGTAGGTGAATTTTGACAACACATAGACTATTTTGAAGTCATAATGCAGAAGATTCTGATCAGCTTTTGATCTATGTGCTCTAGTAATAAAAACAAGTTTGCATCTCTGTCTTTTTTAATTATAATAAATATAAATAATAGCTTGGAGAGATTTGATGGTTAAGCATTTCGTCACAAATATTGGTGCAGTTAGTCTGAGTGGGATAACCTTTTCATAGCTGCTGCCATGGAAATAAAACCGATAAAGTTATGTTTGAGAGGTATGCCCCGTGTGGTTAGAGTTCAGTCAAGCACAGAATCTTAGGGAATTTACAGTTTCAGTGTTCTTGGAAATCAAAAGCATACAGATTATCTACCTATCCATCCATCCATTACTGTGGTAGCTGAGTGCCTTTAAAAGCTATTTTATTTTAGACTACATATGTTCAAATACATTACGCAACACATTTAAAGTGTCAAGGTTCTATTTCTAGCTTTGTTTCAGTGTATAACACTAAAAAAGTTGTTTAGAGTATAATCTTACTCTTGTTTCTCTGCTGTGGACAGGAAAGAAAATCAGCAGAGGCAGTGAAGCGAACTGCCAAAGATTGTACTTTGTACAGAATAGTGCTGCCAACTTTTATAGAGCACTTGTAATTTAAAGAGATTCATGTTAATATGTGTCTGCTTTTTTCTTTAAACCCCTCATTTAGTTTTGTCAGCTGAGAATATCTCCTCTGAGTTTTATAAGATATGTTTCTTACATGGTTGTAAAGAAAAATGTTCAAACGTGGAATCTCAAATTCTATTTATTTTTTTAATCTCAAGTTTAGCATGTTAAGCATAATGTGATTCTCAAAGCTTTCTCTCAAATTTCCAATGAGATACCTCATTCAGAGAAATTTGTGAATGTTTGTGGTTGGCTGTACTGTACATGCCTGAGTGATAGGTTCAGTAATTTTCTGCTTTTAAGAAGAGGCTACATTTGCTTTTTCTCTTCTTGGCCAGAGCAAGAGAAAGTCGTGACAAACCAGATAAAATACTATAATGGACAGTGCTGCTAGTATTATGTCCAATGCACAGCAGTTTGCCCACTGATCCCAGCTTTTAGAAGTATAATGGAGTGTACAGCCTTCACTGAGTGCAGAGGAGTCCCATGCTACCAAAAGCACACAGTCTCCTTAAATTATGGTGGCTGTCCACTGCCTCCACCTGTAAAAGGAAGAAAGCCTACTGGCATCAAGTACAACATATGAAGGATAATAAGATGCTATTTGTCACTTTTTGGTGGTTATCTTGTAGAATAAACTCTTAGGAACACACTGAAGTAGTCATGTTTTCCTACATAACCACTATGGGTCGCCCAGCACTCCAGCTGGAATCCAGGATTGGAAGCCTCTACGGGTCTTGCAGCCTTAGTCTTGCGAAGGGCAATGTGGATGGAGCTATGCACTGGATGACATGCACTTGCACTCCAATTCAAAAGATCCCTTTTATCTTCAGTGGCCTGATGCCCCAGCAATGGCCCCAGTTGTTCATTTCTAAAACCAGCTGTAATGATTTTACCATCTCACCCTCCCACTCAGCAATGTTATGTGGCAATGTGTTCCTTCCAGTAACAGATGAATCCTCATTTCCTGATTCTGGATGATCACCATCAATATTTTTCTGTCTGGCCTTGGCAGACTGCCTTTCATCTTCTGGCTCCAGTAAGTGAGCAACTCCTCCTTCCCTGCTGTTCCCAGTTGCCTTGTTAAATCCATCATATTAGAAAGCTCAATTGTCACGGTAACGTGGCAGAAAAGCCACCTGATCAAGAGGCGCTCCTGTGTTTCCATTTTACACTTTCTGCTTGGTTCAAATGCCCTGCTGTTAACTATAGCTAGCTTGTTGGAAG
>NW_010293394.1:41538-46818 GCF_000700745.2 Antrostomus carolinensis
CTACAGCTCTGTTTTGATATGGAAACTAGTAGAACAATGTTGAACAAATTCAGGTCCTTCTTTCTTACACCATATATAAAATTTGAGGTTCACTTCCATAATATTTACTCTTCTCCTGCCTTCTTTTACTCAACAAGCTAAAAGAATCTTGATTTGCTAAAACCAAATAGCATAATTCTGAGATTTCTGAATTTATCTATAATAAGACCTAGAACCTGTGAAGTATTCCACAAAGCAGTATTATTAAGCTGGTGTGTATCCTGCCTAAATGGATCTTCTGTAATTTCCAAGTCTGGATAATAGCAAGGTCATGTCCCTTTATTAATAAGAACAAATTCACAAAGTAGAAGATTAGAGAGTTTTTAATTTTCCAGTTGAATATCTGAGATTGCTCTTGATGTCTGACAAGGTTGGGCACAGCTGAAGGAATGCTGCTGGAATTTTAAATGACTGTAGAAATGAGAAAAAAACCTTTTTCTCTCTGCCATCCAGAGTGACAATGCTTTTCTACTGTAGCTGCAGGATTAAACATGATGTTACGTTGGCCCTACAGCCAGGTGGGAATGTTCCTATATCCTATTGTTTATGAATTAGAACAAAAATAGAGCACGTGGAGACTAGCTTTGTAACACCTTCCTTTAGACAAAGCCGGTGTCATGGCATGGTGGTAATAATATTGAAATTTATACCACCCATAAACCTTTTATAGCAGTGTAATTAGTTGGGCTATTAATACTACCCAAGCTTAGCCTTATTTTATTGCTGTGAACACAGCTTGTAATTACATAAATGATAATAAGTAATGATGCTTAAGGGCACTGTATAAACTCAAGCATTTTAGTCTTTCTAGTGAGTGTTCTTTGTGAACGAAAGTAGGGGATCCTACAGCTTTTCCTCTCCTGTAAGTACTTATTTCCATGCTCTCCTTAGAGGGTTCTCTAATGGAAAACAAGGTCATAAAATTCCTGTTCTTCTCTCACTTTCTCTAATCTGACTCTGCTGACTTCTGTGCTAATACAGGTGTAAATAAGGTAATAAATAGCAAGAAAGAACTGAATTCAAGGGTTTGGCCTTCATCTCTATTACCTAGAGTTTCCTTGCTCTTATGGAATATTGGTTTTGTGCTGAAAGGAGGGTTAAGTCCTCTGTTTCCAAGCTTAATATAGTTCTGCTTTTTGACTATTACCTGTGACCATTTAATTTCAAAGTAATTTTTAATGTTTCTCAAGAAACAAGCCTATTCTTAAATCATATAGTACTCTGCTGCTTGGCAAATGTGATAGAAATTTTCTCATTTTGAAGCATGCTCCAAAAGATTAAATATTTTTAAATTGTTTATTTTTCTCTACAATTTCTGGTTCATTGCAACTTAAGCATCCATAAATTGGTCTCATGCTAAGATTTCTTGTAACTCCTCAGGGCCTCCCAATGTAGCCAATACCCTAAATGTGTTTAAGCACTTCTAGTGGAGCTTCCTTGTACACTCCAATACAAAAGTCAACAAATTGTGGTTGAGAGACAGGCACTCAGTTCTGTCTGTGAGCTTGTTATGTGATGCAGTTACTTTAAGCTGAGAGATAAAAAGTAGTGGAGGAGAAGAGATTAAATGAAGAGCAAAATAGAGCAGCCCATTTAAGTTTTCCAAGACTAAATGCTTATTAAAACCCCTGTTTCTTAGACAGGTATTCTATGAAAGCAATTGCTGTAATTGAACCAGATGCAATATAGTCACAAACAGGAAGGGACAGACTGCAAAAGACATATACTGTTGACTTATAGGTCATCCATATTTGCATTGCAAAGAATATTCTGAAACTTTCCTTTAGGATTATTAATGGTTTTCAGTTTGGCAGCTTCTTTTTGGAGTTTGGTTGTAGAATAGCTGCTTAGTATACTACACATTTTTAATGAGTACAGAGAAAAAAGGATTTTCTGTTCATCTGTGTAGTGGCTTGTGGACATACTTAGCTCAAGCAGGCATACTTAGCTCAGCTGTGGATAGGTTTCCGTTCACAGCTGTCCCATCAGTTACGGCTCTCTGAGATTAAAGCCATAAAAATTGCTATCCTCATTTAAAATTTAAATCATAGGCATCTAAGAAATGTTGTCCATCAACAGATAGATACTAAAATTTTTAAAAAGTAAGTGAATTTGTTTTTGTAATATAAATCAAAAGTACTTGTTTGACCAAGAAACTGGAACTACCCTATTCAAAAGAGAATACTATGTCACAGTCTAATAGGGAATGCAAGTATGTCTGAAATACAAAGAAGCCTATTGAAATAATGCTGTGAAACACTTTGACTTCTGTGTTAGTGCAGTGCAAATCTTCATCGTGTAATTATATAAGAAAATCACGCACAATGTAGTTCTTCACATCCTGAGTTATAAAGCACGTAACACCACATAGGCAAAATGGTGTTCAATAAGGGGGCTTTAAGGCAGTACAGTTTTCTATCCAGAAGCTTTCACATTAAAAGAGTTGCCCAGAACTTTGTAGCTCCATCTGCTTCCCAGCATAGGTGGACGGGAAGAAGATGCCTTCCTTGCACAACAAGCTGTCCCATGTCAAATTCAGTATTGCTCTGTCTTTCCTGTTGCTTGCACTTTTCCTCCCACATGAAATCTGGGATCATCTGGGGTTATCCTTATCAGGAAGGAACTTCACCTTATATTTGATATATGTGTGAGCAGGATTGTGAAATGTGGAAGCAGGAAAGACAGTCCCAAGGCTGCGAGCAAGCCTGGTTTCACATATTCTTTACCAAAATGAAGCCTTCACCTTCTAGTGGTAGGTCCATTAATCACCTTTTCAGCAAAGAAAAATGTCACTTTTAGGTAAGGAAAAAAAGACCTTAGATTTGTTTGTTTGTTTTTTAATATTCTCATTAAAAGCCATGTTTATAATTTATTGATACGAGTTTTCTGTAGCTGTCTTGTCCGCAGAGATTACTCAAGAGTTTTGGTTTAGTCATGGTCATCACACAAGTGATCACAGTTATCCTATAAGGTTTGTTTTTTCACTGGGCAGCAATGTTAACCCTTCAGCTCACCTCCCTTTTTTTTTTTTTTTTTCTTTTGCAGTTAACACTATTTACAAGAACAATTTGCACATACTGATTTTTGGAGGTTGAGTTACTTCTGTTCACATGTTTAATTTACTTCTTTGTGCTTGAATACAATCAGCTGTGACTAGAAACAGTTCAAATAAAAAATTGCACTTGAAGATATAAGCAGGTGTTGCCTTAAATAGCAACTCCTCCGTCTCCTTCTAATAAAACCCAAAATTTGTTTTACAGCTGTATAGGAGAGGATGTATTTTATAGATCTGGTTGGTTTGTATTGTTTGTTAGATTACATTTCAACTTTTATTTATATACATACAAATTGTTTTTCACTTCCTTATATTTCACTGAGTTCTGTAATTAAAATAAGAATTGAAGAACTAACTCTGGACTGTAGCCTTGTCTGAATTCAAAGGTGTTTGGGTTTGAACAGTGTTTATTTCCCCTGAAAAAGTTCTTACTATGCAGAAAATTTATTGATACAATAGTGATTATTCCCAGTGCTCTCGAAGGCCATGATTTCTAGGAAGACAATGCTTATTTTTATTTCTCTAACAAACTTCAGAGTATAATTTATGCAGTAACTTTTATTTATAGCCTGGGGAAACAGAATGTTTGTATTTCTGTTGTGTTTATGGTATCAGATTTGTCAGCCTTTACTTCTCAAATACCATGCAACTGACCTTAAAAAAGAAATCAAACAAACAAATGAAAAACCCCAGAATTCTAAGAATAATGCATTTTGGATGCCTTTTGGCTGATGACAGTTTTTAACTTCTAGAATACATGTAAGCATGTTTTTATAATGGAGGTTCCAATGGAAGCAAAATGAACTGATACCAGAAATTGTATGTTGAGGAAAATATCAAATACTGTAAGTAAAACTAAGGGATGGTTTTGTGCATGCAGTGTTTTACAAAGAAAATACTGGTTGTCAACAGTGAAGTGTTTTAGGAATTTGTAATTTTTCTCAAATGTTTCACACTAAGTCTTTAAAAATCCAAGAATACCTTTTTAACACTTTTCAAAATGGATCTCTTGTTTCTTAAATGTGAAAGGCTTTAATTTTTAAAAAATAGTTTAATTGTATTTTCAAATGCTTAATCAAATTAACAATCAAAGCACTTTAAATAATATTTTCTTCAATCCCAAATACTCTTAAAAAATTTTCCTGACATTTGAATTTTTTTTTCTTCAATAGAAAATCTTTTTTTGCTCTTGTCTAAGGTTGTTCATACATTTAAAAAAAATTCTGTTCATTACCTTATTTAAATCATGAGATGCATCAAAATAGTGAAAATAAGATACACTCCAGAGTGCAGTGTCAAAGCAAAGTAATTGTTTTCTAAACTTTTTGCATTGTAATGTGTCATTTTTACATAAATAAATTGCAAACAGGTTCTTTCAAATCACATGCTGTGCAGCTGTGCATGATATGCCATCGCATGCCCTTGGTTACGTACTTAACAATGGACTAAAGCATGAATTATTTAATTGCTTACTACTTCTCAAGGATTGTTTACAGAACTCATTACTAGTGCACTTCTTTATTTGCCACAAAGCAGGGGAAATGCTGTGCCACACAGATTTCTAAGGCAGCATAATGGTTAAAGCAGAATACGTAGTGAATTCCCTATTAAAGTTCTAAATTACTTTTAGCATTGGTAACAACCACCCCTATCTGTGAAGATTTTGTCTGTTACTTTTAATTTATTTTTATTGGAGGTTTGGTTTTGTTGGGTTTTTTTTCCAAGCTCCCAAGTCTTTCAGAAATGATGGCTAACACTTCACACAACTCATCTGGACCTTGCACTGCTGACTCTGAGAGGATGAGTGTTTCTTGGGGTCAAAGTTGCAGAAACAGATCCTTACTTCTTTCTGGAAAGCAAAGCTGTGGCAGCGACTCCTCTTTCACTGAGCTGTTAGTAGAACAAGCAAAGTTGGAGGGTTTTTTGGTTGGTTTTTTTTCTCTTATCTAACTAATTGTGGGATAGTAGCGGGTTTGCTAAAAGCTCACTAAAAATCTCAGTGCTGATCAATGCCTTACCTCAATTTCCTGGCACAAGCCCTTGAAAAGACTCATTTTTTCATCTCTTTTCCTTGCCAGGACCACTGGTGAACAGAGTGTGGTGCATCATCCAGAGCGTGGTGCATCATCCAGAGAGTGGTGTGGCAGTTTGCGCGGGCAGGGTGTGCGAGAAGGGCGCAGTTCCCC
>NW_010293395.1:0-6616 GCF_000700745.2 Antrostomus carolinensis
CCCACCAGTGACCCAAATCTGTTCTGAGGGACGATCTGGGGAGACCTTCCCTCCACACTCACTCCGTGGCCAGCCACGCTGTCAGCGGGCAGCGGGGCTGTCAGGGGCCGGGAGGTTTGGCAAGAGGAGGCCTGAGGCTGAGGGAAAGTGACGCCGTGCACGGCCGGGATGCGTGGGTCAGGGGCAGCAGCGCCAGGCCGGCCCATGGCAAACACTGACCACAAAACGCTGCGAGATGTCTCCTCGGGGCCTGGCTGGAAACGTACCGGGGACTCGGGGCTGACACGGCGCAGGGCACGAGTGCGGTCAGGCACCGCGTTCCAGCAGAAGAGAGGCTGCAAACACTCAGAGATCAGCCGATGTCACTGTGCCCCCGCTCCTCACCTGGAAGAGAGGGTTAAAACATTGCTGCTGTTTGAGGGCAGGGCTATTGAAGTCTGAAAGTTTTGTTACCGTGAAAAACACAAGGAGGTTAATAATTCTGTATTTAATGCTGTACAGTAACAAAGGCACGGGATTGCACAATTAAAAATAAGAAAATTAAATATATGCCAGATCATTATCCAGTGATTTTCATTCATGGGGCGTGCACTGCTCCAAATCAGGTTCTGAGCCTGCATAATGTCTCTAATAATTAAAGACTGAACTGTAATTTATATCCACAAGACTTGTGAAATAAGGCCACATACAGAGCTAAAATAGGGCTCACTGGCCAAAATTATGTGTTTTTCCAGCTCTACTAGTTTGTCCGATAAAGAGATACTCCTACTGCCTCTCCTCTCGGCTTGCCTATGTCCTTAAGCCATGGTGACTGCCACCCTGACACAGCAGGGTAGTTGTGGCAATTTTCTGGCTTTTCAGAGGTTAACATGCAGCCTTCACTTTTTGCCTTTTGAAGTCCTGGTCTCTACTGTTTTGTGTTTCCTACTTCTTTAAAAGCAGTAGGCAAAATGTTGGAAGACTGCTATAAACAAGAGTCCATTTTACCACTGGTCCGATTACCCTGCCAAAAAATATGCTTCAAATAACAGCAGTATATGGGCAATGTACTTTCCTTGTTGTTAGTGCAGCTGGACTGAACCATGCGCTGCAATGGTGAGGAACTTTAGCAAAAAAATAATGTAAACAAGATCTTGTCCCTTTCATCAGTTAAGGAATCTAGGACACATTCCAGTCAATAATTGAAATGTTAATTATCTTGACAGCTTTCCACTGAATGTGAAAGAATCCTGTTTGGCCAGTCCTGCAGGACGTAGCTACAGACAAATAATGTTCTCTGTGGCACATTCACTGTAACACCCAACAAGCAAGAAGTTCATTGAGGGCAAAATAATATGACAAAGAGGATGTCAAAAGACAAATGTATCAATGCCATTCATCATAAAGTAAATGTATTACCTATAAATAGCAATATCTTTTAAATTCCTTTTCAGTGTATAAATCTACACTGACTACAGTGGAGCTCAAACAGCAAAAATGGCTACAGAAAATAATCGTCTACAGCTTTTCTGGAAGCAAGCTGAAAACTAAGAAACCAAGCAGTGCAAAAAGTAGAATATTCAAATAGCAGTATCATTTGAAGTTTGTTGTGAAAAGCCTCATAGAGCAGAGATGTTCACTTTGAAAGGGTCTGACCTTTAAAATGATTTAATTTGATAATATTGACATGCCAGTAGAAAGAACCCAGGCAGTACTATCAGAACACAGGTTTGCCAAATTAGAAAATGCATCAAAACGTTCATTAAAAACATGGTTGCAAAAGAGACATGACAAGCGGAATCAGAAGTTGAAAACAATGTACTAAGACATAGTAAAGTGACAAGAGTCTATAATTAGGATCTGTAATCCTATAGTTCTTAATCCTGTACAACGACTGTACTTGGCATGACAATCTGCTATTTTAACTAGATTAGACATCTTGCATTTCAAGAAATAAAAGCAATACAGTTCCAAAGACATTTGACTGTGCTAAAATTAATCACCAACAGATATATTTTGTCAGAGTACTCCTGTATTTTGCTGTATGTAATACTTTAAAAAGTCAGGCAGCAACAAACCAGAGAAAACATAACTTACATGGTTAAAATTAGAAGTTGAAACAATTTGGATTAAATCCAGAGATCTAAATAAGTAAGCTTTTTTTTAAAAAAAAAACCCAAAAAACCAAAATCTATTTTAAAAGAGTACTTTTATCCAGCCCTTGGTTTCCTTCCTGAGCTGCACATCAGTGTCAGAGCAGAGCTACTCCTCCAGGCACCATAAACTGGGAGCCAAGGGTAACCCCATCAATGAGGGCACAGTCAAGAGCAGTGCTAGGATGGTGATAGCAACAGGGTTTGTCATACACCTAGCGACCATTACACGAGGTGATATCAAATCAAGTCCAGGATCCACCCAGGAAGTCTTGTCAGGAAGAGCAGGAGACAGAACTAGAGACTCATATGTAGACTTACACCTATAATGTAGGTCTGAGGCTCACCCAAGGAGGGAGCAACCAAGCCAGGCTCCACCCAAGACAAAACACAGGCAAATCCTGGTGGGCCGGGCCTGGGCCTAAATGAAGCCCTGGAGTCCCTGCCCACCATGGGATAGAGGCCCCAGATGGGGCTGATCAGGAAAGTTAAGACCTTTTAGTGCCCTTAGGTCCCTGGCAATCAGGGAAACTGGAAGTCCCTTTAGAAACAGTACCACGTATTGCTGTTGTTCTATATGAGCAAAGTCACTTTTGCCAGTGGAAACTGATGTACAACTTGCAGCTTTGGTGGAATAACATACAGCATGGATGTTAAACCTCTGATTAAACAGATGTAATCTGACAGAACCATTCAACAAAACTGCACAATGTACAAAATCTGGAGGACAACTTCACTGAAACTGCATTGTTTCTAATGAACGCTCGTATTTGCTGCTCCCATCAAATCTATTAACTCAGCTTGTTAAATGAGTTCATCTGTTCCTTTTGAACTCCTCGGTGTGGCTAAATGCCCTAAATCAGAAATTCCTGTTCTCCAGCTAGATAGAAAGCTGGATAGGTATCTTGGCACAGACTTGGCTGCAGCAATCTATGTACTAACAACTGACAGTCTCACTTGTGTAGCTTCTCTCCAGTCATGCTGGTGCAAAATGTGGTAAACATCATTGCAAAAATTCCTGCACTGCAGAGTCCCCCTGAACTGCATCTCTGTCTGTCCAAGTCTTCTGTTGCATTTGAACCATCTGTCTGAGAGACTGTGTCTTCAAATGTGGCTGTTTCCTGTCTTAATAGTTAGGATCCACTGGACCTAAGAAATCTATTTTCCTCAGGGAGGAAAAAGCACAAGGGACAATGATGTTTCACAGAAGGTAGCCCCAGACCATGGCAGGATTCTCTGCTGAAGGCAAGAACAGCTGCAGGACTTTAAAGAAACCAAGTTTGTAATTTTTCCTGTATATGAATTTAATTAAAGTTTCTAATCTGTACACACAAACACAAATGCCAGCTAATACATTTTTTCCTCCTACAGGTTGGGAAGCTTTTTATAGAAAATGTTCAAGTGTGTGATCGGGGAGGATGTCTCAACAATTTAATGAATAAATAAAGCAGATAAACTTTGAAATTTTATTTTCTAGTTACCTGTGTTACTTTCCGCTTGTTTGGGTTTTTTTTAAAATATTGAATAAGCTGGAATTAATTGCCTCCCTTTCAATTAAGATGTTATAAAACAATAAATTCAGACAAACCAAGGATGAATCTGTTCATAGAAGTCACACATGCATTGCAACCCCATAGCACAGTGAAAAGAAATAAAAAATGATCCACTAGGTACAAGAAGGGCAGAGACTATACCTCTTATCTATTTTAGAGATGTTTCCCCCCACTTCTGCTAGCTCAGCTGAACCAGTGCTAGCAGTTTTGGGAACCATAGAATAGACAAGAACTCCTCGGTCAGGCATATTTCTTCAATGTTTAGCTTAGCATTTGGAAAACAAATCTATTTGGTACATAGGCATAGATAAGCATCCAGTTTATGGGAGTCCTAAAACTACAGCTCTTATCTTTTGCTGCTTTCCCTAGGTCAACTGATACAACATTAAAACCAGCGAGGTCTTTAATTTTTCTCTTAATCTACCCACTAAAAAATCCCCAAAAATAATAGCAAATAGGCAGAATTGATGTTAACTGCTGCTGAAGCTCTTTCTCAAAAGTTCCAGTGGTGGAAGACAGCACAGCCTCTCCAAGCAGTGCATTCCAGTGCCAAACTAACCTCGGAGTTAGAAATATTTTCCAAAATCTAACCTAATCTCCTTTGCTGCAGTGTAGGACAAGAGGTAATGAGCTTATCTCAGTAGATGCGGGAAGCAGCAATCTTCAGGGTATTTGGCAGCATCATCTATCCTCTCCATTTTCTCAATGAATAAACACAGTTATTTTAATCGTTCTTCACGGGTGATGGTTTTTAGACCTCCGATTGTTTTTATTCTTCTCTCTGGGCTTCTTCCTGTGAGTCCTCACCTTTGTAGAAGAACAGAAGAACAAGTCTGGGCACAGTGCTCCAGCTGTGGTCTGAACAGCGCTGGCTTTAACATATCACACCTGTTCATACAACCCAGCAAAGATCCTTGCTTTTTTTTTTTTTTGCTTTTTTTTTTTTTTTTTTTTTTTATGGCAGCAGAATCACAGAATCACAGAATGTGAGGGATTGGAAGGGACCTCAAAAGATCATCTAGTCCAATCCCCCTGCCAGAGCAGGAACACCTGAACGAGATTACACAGGAAGGTGTCCAGGTGGGTCTTGAATGTCTCCAGAGAAGGAGACTCCAATGCTGCTTAAGAAGTCTTTCTCCAACTTGTGTGTGATTTGTGAAATTTCTTCCATGTCCATTGATTCTTCATGAATTCCAATCTCATTCTGAAAAAAAAAAAGTTTATGGCCCTTCATATCTTGCAGATTTGATAAGTGCACTCCCTATTCCATCAACAAAGTCATTAATTGAAGTATTGTATGCTATGAGAACCAGAATGATCCTTTGATATGAGATGCTTTAACAATTAGCCATCCAAAACCATGGTTTGAGCACAGTTTTCATATCAGTCTTGTATTCTCTTTGCAGTAGTTTATGCTATACAGGGTGTCCCTCCCTTTTTTACGAGATATCATAGGAGGGAATTTCAACAGCCTTACCAAACTCTATATCACATGTATTGATTCTTCCCTGTTTGTCTTGGTGTGACTCAAATGATGTGCTCAAATCATGCAACAAATCTGTTGCAGCATGAAAACCTCAAACCACTTCATAGTCCTGTCCTCTGTTAGACTCATCAACACACTGAATCAGTGTCAGAAATAACAGCTTAAAATGTCTAAAAAGTGAATGCTCATTAAAGCCCTATATTCCTTAATTAAAAGTAAAGCCCTATATTCCTTAATTAAAAGTAAAGGCTTGAATACCAAAAAATATAAATTTGGGGAATAAATTCTTTTCATACTCAGCATATATCTGTACACTACCTATTAATCTATGCAGAACTCATTGACAACAAGAATGACAATTTTTTTACCACATAAAAAAAACCAAAACAAAAACCCCATAAAATCTTTATATGACTACATAGAACACAGCCTAATCAGGGACGATACAAATGAATAAAGAATATAGATTCTCTATTAACTATTAAGTGACAAGGATTCAAAAGAAATTTCCCCTTTGAGCATGCTAGCTTACAATTTTCCACTTTGACCTTAAGACTCATTCTGCAAACAAGCTGCCCAACATTCTACTGTTGCATGTAAATGAAATAAGGCTTCTAGGTTTTTTGAAGGTGCTAATAAATGTAACTTAATACTAAGCGGAAGAAACAAAAAAACTGAAATGTCCTTACCAACTTATGTAAGGACTGACATGTGGTTTCATTTATCTTTAGAAGCAAGCCAGAGATGGATCCAGAGTGTGATTAAAAATAGTACAACATGTTCATCCCCAGTTGGAAGTCGGCAGAGATGCCAAACCTGAACTCAGAAAGCAGAAAATCAAAATACAAGATACATTTTCACCTGAAAATTAACCCCCCAAAAGCCAAGCAAACTTTGTAGCCCTGACAAACCTATAGTTAAAACTCAAGAATCCTTTTACCTGATGAGGCTCCAAAAACAGTTCCATCAAATACTCCAAATAATAACAGTGAAAGGCATAGAGTGAGGATTCAGGAATCCTATGTTTAATTCACAGTTCTGCTTTGGACCTGGATACCCTCCCTGTGCCTTAATTTTTCCATCTCTAAACTGAAATTTGTGAGACTTCTTCCTCCTTCCCCATAACGTGGTCACGTGATAAAGTTTAGATAATGACTTTTTTGAAGGTCTTAATTCTTTCAGACCAAAGCTGCTGTAAAAATTAAAGATGTGGCTTTAGTGGGCTATTTTTTCTTTATTTTTGCTCAGTGGCCCAGAGATTCAAAACCAGACTTCAGTCAAGGCTGCCAGTTAATGTTATGTTCTGCTCTGAGAGGTGAAGCTGGTCTTAGGGAAAGGTTTTTGCAGGTACCAACCATTTCCCTATATGATAGAAATACTGTTTTACTCAGCTTCTCTCCAGCAGTACCTATTTGGTATGAACGTCACTCCACTGGGCACAGGAA
>NW_010293395.1:6631-7405 GCF_000700745.2 Antrostomus carolinensis
GAATGCCTCCCACTTTAGAATGGCCTTTTCTTCTTGTCTCCTGAGCTGGCACATGCATGGTGGCAACGCTCTGCAAGTTCAGTGCAGCAGAGAGGCATTTATGAGACATAATCTAAAGCCTTTACTCAGTCACATAAATGGTAAAAAATGCTGAAGGAGTATCGAAGCCAGGAAAATTCAATTTCCACAAAAGAGAGGTTTTACTGTTACACCTCCCAGACAGGAGAAAATTGCTGGCCCCCCAGGACTCTTGTCTCCACTAGCATTTACATCTATCTGTGTTACCTTGAGCAGAGGTGTGCCCACATTCACCATGGCAGGAAGTTTTCTCTCACCTCACTAAAATAGTCAAAGCATGGATTTGCCCAGAGGAGTGTGAGGGATGAATTCCCCGACTAGCACCATTCAATGCCTGTATGTGTTCTGGGCCTTGTGCTGGCTCAACAGCAACATGACAGGCACAGGGTTTCTTTCATCCGCTCTTGGCTCACAGAGTAAGCCTGGTGTCTGGGGGAGCAATGAGACTTTTGATTATGAACCAAGGTAAACAAACACAGCATAGTGTGTATTTTGCAACAGCTACCCAGGCTGTTTAGGCATTTTTAAAGTTAAAAGTTGCAGAAAGCAGAGAATGAGGGGATTTGTTGCAGTTCAAGTGGAAATGCTTGAGTTTGTCATTAGAAAAAGGAAAGGCTGGTTTTTTTTCTCTGTTGGTTCCCTAAATTCACTATTATTTTTCCTGGATGCTACTTTCTCTTTTTATACTCTTTTCCC
>NW_010293395.1:7437-29545 GCF_000700745.2 Antrostomus carolinensis
ATTTGCCTTTTCTAAATGCTTTTCCCTGCAAATGCTTTTCTGTCTATTCTTAGTCTCCAGGTCATTCTTTGACTCTCTTCTGTCTCCCGTTTCCCTTTCTCTCTCATACAAGCAAATACTCCCACAAATCTCACTGCCCAGGATACAACTCAAGAAAATCCTCCATCCTTACAGTCCCAGTTGCATTTGGTGGTAACATGTCTCTGCATTTCAGTTTGAGGCTCCTTTTGATTTGAATATAGATAATGAAGGGTGTAGTTTCACCCATCAGTTAATTGCAGCATGGTTTAATCATGCCTCTAACAACATCATATATGGTAAATTGCATCACAGCTTTACATCAGTCATTACTGCACAGTGTTATTTTCTTAAAGTCATGCATTAATCTGGATCTTCGTTCTTACAGGTGATTTTTCATATACACAAATCAAAATACATTCAGATGAGAATTTCTTCGAAGAATAAGCAATGCTGTCCTCATAATTATTAAATGGGAGAAACAGAATGGTTTGGTTGTAATGTTACATGTTTTGTCCATTGTTATGTATTTCCATGATCATCATACAGGGAGCAAAGAGTTACCATTTGTTACTCTCAAAGGTGTAACACTGCCCACTGATAGCCTAACCCCTTAAGCCATAATGAACATGAGTTTATGATGTTGCCAGTGACACCTCAAAAATATTGACTGAGAGCACAAACATGCTTGTTGTACAAACAAAGACACATTATTAACTCTAATACAAATAAATGCTTTTGGTATTCTTATAAAAGAAACATTACATTGTGAGACAAGATCTTTCTAAGTCACTAAGAAACACAGGAGACAGTGTAGTGGTTTCACCAACAGTAGGACCACGTGGTCCTGCACTCTCTCCCCCCACCCGGTGAGATGGGAAGGGAATCACAACAAAGGGGGCACAGATTAGGATGAGGACAGGAATGGCTCACTCACCATTTATGGTCACGACTAAAACAGACTCAACTTGGGGAAGAAAAATCAATGTAATTCATTGCCGTTCATCCAAGTAGCACAGTGAGACATAACAACCACATCTTAAGACACCTTCCCCCACCCCTCCCTTCTTTCTGGGCTCAAATCACTTTGCTCCTGAATTCTCTACCTTCTCGCCCCCAGCAGCACAGGGGATAGGGAACAGGGGTTGCAGTCAGTTCACCATTGCTGCTCTTCCTGGCATGAAAGTCCAGGAACAAGATGTTCCAAACCGAGCTTCCCATGGAGTCACGGACCTCTTTGGGCTCAGCTCCCGGCGCCGGCATGGGGACATTCACGGGCTGCAGACAGACCTCCTTTACCTTCTCCTACTCCGTGGGGTTGAACTGGGTGTCTGAGGTTCTCTGTCCTCCCCCTCCTCCTCCTCCCTCCTGGCAATGAAGCTCTCTCTTTGTTTAGGCCGATGGTTGTCTTTTGTTCAGGTCAGTGGTCTCTTCTTCAGGTTCTCGCCACCTTCTTTTCAGGACAGTCCTTCCCCTCGCAAATATGGATTGGCAGAGGCGTTTCTCTAGTGCTCATTGGCCCAGCCTGGGCTGGGGGGGGGGGGGGGCCCCTTTTGGGGCCCGAGCTTTTCACAAGGTGGTCCCTTCCCCTACTACCAAAAATGCCCCCCCCCGCAACCCAACACAGACAGCAATAGACATTCTAAAGCATAGAGTATTTATCAATCATCAATATTCTTTAATGTCTGACAATGTAATTTCTTCATTAAAAAGAAAGGAAATTAGAGGTTTGCAGGATCCCACGTGTACAAAAGGATGATTATGCAAATGGCTGTGCAATCAGCCGCATCTTTAGACAAGCAAGGAAATTATCTAATATTGAATGCCTGACATTGTGCAAGAAGTTTTGGTCATCTTGCAAAGTAGGATGACATTGAATTCAGAAGAGTGAGTCCTTAGAGCAAAATCAAACAATTGCCCTCTTGACTGTTTAGCTTTCATTTAAACTGGAGCTATGTTAGCATATATTAAGTAACCCACTCAGCCTGTTTCAGAATAACAAGATAAGCAGCACTTTGGAGACGGAGGTCTTAAGAGAAAGGTCTCCCAGTCCATCCAGGCTTTGGCTTTTGACCCCAGTTCCTGGACACCTTATTCCTGGTTCCATTGTTGACCTCATCTTCCATCTAACAAGTTCCATGTGTGACATCACTTTGCTTTTGTGTGTCTGTGCCTTCCAGCAATAAAAGGATTGTTGAAGCTGATAACAGTCACAGTAATAATAATATTTCTAATACCAAACTCAGCACAACCACATAACGAATGATGTTTATTTCATTACAAGGAAGTTGCAAAGCAAATTATTTCTGAATATGGTTTTACAGTATTCACAGAATTAATCTGTCAGGGCAGCGGGCTTTATCCTGCAGACAAATTCATTTGTAATCCTCTGAAGTATTCTGCCATGTGACTTCCAGAGATAAAAGAACCTCCTTTAAAGTATATTTCCACAACCCACACTGAGTGATGCTAAGTACAGTGGTATCTCTCCCACTAGATTAACTTTTAATTATTGCAATTTCTCTCATGAAAGAGACAGTAAGACACCACAGCAGCTCTCTACACATTCATTCTATGGGCAGAGGACATTTTATGTTAATTTACTTATTTGTTTAGGACAAGAATTCCAGCAGCAAATGACAGTAAGTAGAAAAATAAAGCAAAAAAATATATTCTCGTCTAAGAAAATCTGACATCAGCTCCTTTAATACTGCCCTCTTCCCAACACTTTAATTATTCACTTGTTTTCAATAAGAAAATTCTTTCATGTTGTTCAGACATTTTAGCCTAGTTATTATGGCATTTCTTTGGATATTGGCATTATGCATTGTTGTTACAGATACTGAAGTGTTTGCTTGAAGCTTCACTAGCACACAATATGAATTAGTGTCTCTTCCAGAAATCTTCCGGTATAAATGGGTATGAAAATCAAGAGGAAAGAGGAGCAGGAAGCACAAGTAGATGAAATAACTTGTATTTGATAGATTTCTACCATCTGTTGCACTGCACTGCCTTGTTAAACACCCATGGATGATATTAGCAGAAACCTGTCTAGTCACACAGCTCTAAAATGTTTTTGTCTCTGTGTGTGTCCAAAGCACATCAAGAGAACATGAATCCAAAATACACCATTAGTAGTGGTCATCAGTAGAGCTGCATGTACAGAGGAACTTCTGAAAACTATGTTTTCACACAAGATCTCTCATATTCTTGTCTACCATGTACATTTGTAAAACAAAAGAACCTCTTTTGCTCATTTCATGATGATGCAACAACATGGATGTCCACCAGGAAAGGTCAGAACAGGGACAAGAAATGATAAAATTAAACTATTCATTGCAATTGTGAAATACTATTTTACACACTTTGCAAATACATCGTTTATAGGTAACCTTTTAGGAACACAGTGTGTACAAACAGAATTTCTGCATGCTGTCTGCAGTATGACTCCTGTTAAAGCTAATTGCATGTGGCAGCAAAGGTGTGAATATCTAAACAAAGTATAACTCACTTGTCCTGACTTTTAAGAGATCTTAATTCGGATTAATAGTTGGTAATAAGATTCCATATAGATTTTAAATGGTCTCCAAGATCTGCAAAATAATTTCTTAATTATGAAGGTGTAAAAAAATAGTGGTTTGTAGTATAAAGAGCACTGGAATTGGAGCAATAGTTTGCAGGTCTTTGCTCATTACTATGAGATTTTAAGAATTTGCTATAAAACTTCATTTGCCGCAGTAAACTCAGTTATGTTTAGAAATCGAATAAATGGTCACAATTATCCATACACCTTGTGGTAGCAACAGTCACATAGCAGATGGAGGGCAATACAAAGACACATCCTTACTGAAATTTTTAATTTTTTTTCCCCTTCAAAAATATTTATTTGTTTATTTCCTCTATTATATTGTGCACATCAGCTGCCTATTAGCCAGTTAATCAGTTGGCACACTTTTTGAGTGCAATTCTTCATTAAATAGGATATTAAAGTGCTACGGGATCACTCAGATTGCCCAAGTGGCTCTCCATAGCATAGATTTGCTGATTCAATAAATTCATCAGAAAGAGGGAGTTAGGAGAATGTACAAGAGAGGAGTTCCAGTTCTTAATAATATGTCACAGACTAAAGATCTCTCTCTTCTTCAGACTCTCTTCCCAAGCTCAGTGTTTGATGGAGTAGTCTTTACTGTACCAGTATGGAAAAAAATAATCAGAATTCTTTTCCAAGATTTCTGTCTTGAATCTCTGGGAACTAGTCCACACTTGTTCCTTGATAACCCCAGGCAGATAATGCTCCAGAAAACCCATGTCCCCTTTCCTGTCAGGAAGAGGGTGCCCAAGGCTGCCTTGACTGGCTAATGCCTGCTGGCCCAACACAGTGTATCTATCCCAACCTTGTTGAAAGCTCATCAGCAATGAGCAGCATGCAGCAACAGGGATTTATTGCTGGGCAATTGGAGGGAGGCTGCATGAAAGAGCTCTGCTCTGAAGGGTGATTTGCTGTAAGGGAGCAACTCCACCCAACCTCGACCAGTCACTGCTGCTACCCAGGAATAGGCCAGGAGATCAGCGGCACCCACGAAACCATTCCCTTCATCCCTCTGTCTGCCAGCTCCCTCTCTTCTGCCCAGAGCAGCTGTTGGTCACCCTGCTTCCCCTGCCACCGCAGCCATGCTGTCTTTGGCCACTGGCATATGATGGACAACAATGGGGCAGGGAGGAGGATGTGGAACAGTTGTGCCCAGTGTCTCTCCATCCCCAGTGCTGTAACACCCCTGTGAGACTGCAGCCCAGCAGTGGAGGGCCAGAGGAACGGATGCCACAGGCGTCCCTTTGCCCCAGTTCCTCCCTACAGCTCTGCTTAGCTGTGTGGTCACTGCAGGAATGTCCTGCCCACGGCTGCCTTCCCAGCAGCCCTCTCACAGCTCCAGCTGGCATTTCTTGTACAGCAGGATTGTCATGGCCATGTCAACATCACCCAGAAGCAAAGGAGCATGACTGTCATTAACCAATATTTTCTCAGTCCTCAGCCTTAGCTGACACTTTTGTCAGAGATGGGGAAAAGCATTCACTGTGATTTCCTTCCTCCCAAGTCCCCATCTTTATCCTCTGCCTCTAAAGTGGCAGGAAGCTTCTAATGTCTTGAAAAAAAGGATTTTTGCAGAGCTTTGTAACTAGTCCTTGCTGAACCAAAGAAATTATTGTAATGGTTCTCACAGCCCTTCTGTAATAAAATCTTTTTGAAAAAAGCTTTTGCAGTCAACCACCAATGTGTTGTTAATGTTGTGGATTCAAAATATCAATATAAAGCTAAACCAAAGAGCTGAATCAAAGTGTAAGACCAGCTTAAAACTTACAGTAAAAGTCTCCCCTCACTCATGCTAACAAAGATATTAGAGCCAGCTAGAAAAGGCAGTAAGTTCATTAACTGGGAACGTTGCAGTAGAAGTTACAAGCTGTCACTCCCTCCTCCCTTCCTCCCACATTCAGGTGGACCCAGGCAACCTATGAGGACTGGACCCCGACATGTCCCCTAAAATGCAAACACCACTAACTGGGAATGGATGTACCCAGCAAAGTCAGAGGGTGCAGTAAAACTACACAGCAGCCTCTGTTAGCAAAGGCTCTACACCAAGCAAGTATGCTTCTCTTGAGGAGGCGGGAAATGAAGAAGGAGAGGTAAAAACATCGCCTGTCTTTGGGAAATACCCAATAAGGACTTAGGGGTACCTTAGTGATAAAAAGAGGAGCATTTCCTACAGAACTGGTCACAGTGGAGCAACACAGCTGGAAACTTGTATTTATTTCTGCCTCTGAACACACAGGAGCTCTAAATCTCATGTCTTCTGCAAAACAGCTCAGAGCCAGTGGAACAATCTCAGCTGCTCCAATCTGCAGGAAGACTGAAGAGCCGCCAGCAAAACCACCTGATACTCACTGTCTGACACACAGAGGTGCTATTATTTCCTGCTCATAGCAAGACCAGTGAACAATTATACTCAGCAAAGAAAAATGTTTTAGTTAGGTAATTATTTTACCAGTGACCTTAAAATATCCCTGCAGTTAGGAGTTTTCCTTGCAGAGGGCAGTCACTGTAATAGGATCAGGCAGTATGTTTCTTCATGCCAAGTCACTGAATGCTAAAATGATTTGTCATCTTTTGCCACAGGACACTGCCTGACACACACATGCCACAGTCTAATGTCCCGCCTGCTTTGACATCAAAGTGTCTTCCTTCTGCCATTACCAGCAAGAAGCAAGGCAAACAATGGCAGCAACTTATTTTCCTTATGAGAGAGTTTTAATTAAATAAGTGGTCTCAAATAGCTTAATGGGACTAAGGCGGGGGAAAAGCCTTTCATCATAAAATGTATTAAATCTATAAATCTTGCTTACTCTCTCCCCCTGAATTTTTTTTATTTACTTCACAGTTGCATTATTTCATTCTCCATAGAGATTAATAGCAACATTATATGACAGCTCCTGGGCTTTCACAGTCTATCACCTTTTACAGCTCCCTCTTAATGCCACAGTCATAAAAGACAGAGTTCATCTCATTTTAAAGAGGGGAAGGGGGCAAGGAGTCCTGTGCAGATCCTCCAGTCACAGAAAGGCTTTCACATGCTGAAATGTGCCGTCACAAATAGGTTCATTGACTCTGATGGGACTTTTTGGTAACAGCAACTCTGTCTATTTGGATGGATGGATGTGTGATTTCTACAATGTACCCTGGAGTCTTAGTTTCCCAGTTCAAATCAGCAATGCAGGAAAGATGTTCTCCAGGGTGGGATTGAGGTGCACCTGGGGCACAGTCCCAAGCTGATGGGGTTGTCTCTGGTCTTCCCATTTAGATGTAGCCAGTGCTATTCACTGATGTGTCTCCAGCCCTGTGGAGACACAGGCTGAGATCACGGATCTTTCTGAGATCACACTTTTCAAGAGAAGTCTCAGAGAAAAATGCTCCCCTCTTGTCCATCCCACTCTGGGGACAGGAAATAAAATGGAGAAAACTGGAGGTGCCAGCCAAACCATCGCAAGATTCTTCATTCAAATGAAAGGGGTCCTTCTGATGGCAAGTGGCGTTATAATTATAGACTAGAAAAGAGCAAGATCAGCAGCTGCTGCTGTTGCTGCTGCTTGCGTTTGTTCCCTCTGTAACTGACAGGACGGAGTACTTGGCAAAAACAGACTTCCAGAAGTGGAAAGATATTTTAACCCCTGTTCTTGTCAGTCCACTCCTCCTGGGGCTCGGCAGCAGCAACTCCTTGCTTCAGGTTAAGGGAAGAGCAAGGTGACTATTGCAGACCTGAAGGGGACTTTGTTTGGGACGTCTGAGAAAGAGGAAGGGTCCAGGATTTGCCTTTGGGATTGGATTGCTGAATCAAAATAGCAGGTTAGTGGATATAGCATGAGCTTAATATGCTTTTGTACTTGGCTTAACTCAAGTCTCTCTCACTCACTTTCTCTACCATAAACCAAGAAATAAGGTGATACAATGACAAGGGGTAGGTCTACACAGAGGCACTTTTTATTTATTCATTCTGTAATGTGCCTTTCATGGTCAGTTAGGAAACATTGATGATGGTTATTTTTTACTGTGGTTTCTCTCTGAATCCTAATGCATCTTGAAAAAGCCAGGAAAAAAAAAAAACATTTACAGTTGGGCTCAATATTAGTAGGGGAAAAAATATCTTTTATTTTTATGTGTTTATGCCTAAAGGTTTCTGATGATCTTAGCAAAAATGGAGTAATACATAACTCACATTTCAGCCTGTGCTTGAGAAAGTTTTAGAGGGAACAAACACTGAACAAAAGGAAAAGCAGTGTCATAGATATGAGCCAAAGTATCTGTAGACATAAAATGGGGCATAACTTGTGTTATGTCCTCAAAACTAACAAATCCATACCAGCAGAAAGCCTAGCCCTGTATCTGCTAATGAATTTAAGGGCAACACCGTTAATAGGAAAGTCTTTCAAAACACCAGTGCCTGTGGTATCTAATCTAATGCTCTCTGTTCTTCTGCAGCCCTGGCCAAAAGAGTGCTCAGGCAGGAATGTGCTGGGGGCATCGTTATGCTTTGCTCTTCCTGTTCATCTCAGTTTTAGCTTTTTAATTTCCTGTGACCATGAGTAATGTTGGAAGGACTCTCAGTCAACATGCTGCCCATGAACCAAGGGCTTGGGACCACCATACAAGAACCAGACCAGTGCAAGGCTTTATGCCAAAACTTCTCATTGTGGGAAGGAGGGGGGACAGGGGGGACTGTATCCAGGTGGTTGTAGTTGTTCCCAGAGAAAAAAACACAAGTGCAGGTTTATATTTGTGCTTGCTATGTTGTGAAATCTAATCAGACAGACACATAGCTGTCTTTCATAGCTTCATATAGTTTCACAGCTTCTTAGATCACCTAATCTGACCTAATGTATATTTTAAGACAGCACATTATATTACTCTGAAGCCCCTATATGAACCCAATGATAAATGTTCAGTAAAGCATTTGCTTATCAGGAAGCTAAAACACAGTGCATCACAAGCAGGGCAAGGAAACCAAGGCACCGAAGCCTGAAATTGCTGTAACAGTCCCAATTTTATCTGCCCCATTTCAGAGGCAGAAAGAAAAGGCTGCGAGCATCCAGTACCTCCCAAACTAATGTGAAGATTTTCTATTCAGAGGCAAGGGCATCAAGTAAGGTGCTAAGAGAGATGGCTGAAATCTAATTAAGTGCTTGAATCAAACAGGCAAATTGCACTTCATGGGGAAAACTCTCCTATCCAAGTCTAATGTCGGGGAAAATATTCTGAATCCTATTCTTACAGCTCTGCAGCTGTGGCCAAAACCCATCTACCAGGCCTTGCAAGACAGGATGTGCTGCAGCTCCATAGAGGAGGTGGACCCCTTTTCTCCAGCTCAGCTAGTGATCAGCTGGACTGGCACGATCCAGTCACTGATGCTTGGGAGGATGACTCCTTCCTGAACCTCCAGTACAGAAACTGAGCGCCATGCATTTGACACTAATCACCACCTTCCTGCAGAGCTGCAGATGCCATGAGGGTACTACAGGCAATCTTGTTCCCTCCATGGCCCAGGACAGAAGGGACTGAACAGAAAGTTTCAGAGATGCCCAGATACCAGGGGAGACCAGCAGAGTCACTCAGCCCCAACCCTGTATGTCCCAGCTATGTGAATTCTTCCTGAAGGTCACCTTTTGTCAAACTACATGCTCTCTTCTTAGAGATCCTAAATCACAGGGCATCTATCCAATCCCCTGTTTCAATATTTGGTTTCCCCCTCAGTTAGTGATTTATGTTTTTACTTCAGACTTCATTTGTCCAACTTCATCTTCTAATTGTTGCACCATGTTACGCTGGGGGTCTGGGTTCCAGCCAGGCTGTAAGCCCTCACATTATCAGGTATCTTTTGTATATCTAAGTCCTTACACACAAGGAGTCCCACTGGAGGTTTCCATTGCAAATTGGATATTAGTGGAGAGATAGAGAGACCTTCCTTGGCTGCATGGCTTGAACACACATATTCCCTAGCATTAATGAGCAAGGACTAAAGGTTTTTTACAGTGATCCCATGAAACTCAGTATATTGTTAAGAGCATTTTTTACCCCATTCCTCCCGTACAGCTCAGCCACAGGCTTCTCCCATTGTTTATAAAGCCTCATATCTGCTGGAGAATGGAAATCTCTGCTTCCGTTTTCTTAAGCATTGCAACCTGACCACAGGCCTTTTAGCAGACAGCACTGCATTTCTGCACGCCAGTCAGCCAGTTTGGCTCCTGAATTGAACTTTCTGGAGTTCAATAACGACAACAAAAAAAAAAAAAATTAAAAGCCTGTGCCAAGTCTCAGAAACAGGAAAACTATCATTTGGATGCTAAAGAATAAAACCCATGCATCTTAAAAAAAACAATAATACACAAAAAAATCTCCAAGCCCACGCTGGCAAACCTCGAGCAGCCATTCTGCAGACAAGAAGAGACAGTCTGTCAGCAATAGAAGGCTTATGGTGTCTTTTCCCTACTGATTGGTGACTAAAAGAAAAAGTGGCACTTTTACAGCTGAATTTTAATGACTTACTCTGCATCAGAGACACAGCCAAGTTCCATAAAATACTATCAAGTCATCTATTAACTATGGGTTCAGATTTTTTTTCTGAGAGTAAGTGACCTACACTGGCATCAAAAAAATATAGGCAAGAATCATATTTATGGTACACAATAACTACCCTGAGGCTTTGTGCTTATCTTAGTTACTCCCTTTCAGGCATGCCATACAAAACTGCTCTCATCCACTATTGGAGTTAGGGGTTTTTTTGTAATCACATAAAAGTTCCTGTAGCATCTCCCTACACTGGGCAAGCAAGTAACAAACCCAGCATAAAATATTTACCCATATACTTTTAGTACTGCTTTAATTTCACTGTGTTGCACTCTGCCGACCTGAGCAACCCTGTGGCTTTTTTTGCATGGCCATGCAACACTGAAGTATTGATGAGTATGTCTAGCTGCCAAGCCGAGAAATAACAGGGTTCCCCAGCTGATCTCAGCTGCTGTCGTAGCTGTTAATGAAAGAGGCAGTCTCCAAATCTCATTTGGCTTTAGATGAGTATAATTACCAAAGCCAGCTACAAACACTGGCTGGTGAGGAATGTGCATTTGTGTAATTTAGCTTTACTTCCCTTGCTGGAGTGCTGACAAAGTTTTGAAAAAAATTTCAAGCAAATTTACTTCCTTTTTCTTGCTCACACTGGACCGGAGCAAACTGGGAGTAAGCAGAGGCTTCAAAGGTGTAAGGTGTCCCTGCCACTGCCACCCAGGCAGGTGGTCACATTCAGTGCTAACTGTTGCTTTTAGGTGGTCTTTGAGGTAAAGCCCAAATACAGCCTTGCATCAATCAATCTACAGGTCTCTACAGGGCTTGTAGCTGCAGGATTTTTATTTCTCTATTTCCATATATAAAAATACAGACAGCATGTATTGATGTATACATATATTATTGTGTGTGTATATGTGCATGTATATCTATGTATCTATCTATACAAGGGTGAATTCAGGTTAGGATATGGTGTCTAAAATGTTGTTGTTTTTCTGCTTCTCTTAAACTGTTTCTAGGCACAGCCTGCCAAGACGATGACTGTCACTTATTCCAGCAAAGTAGCAAATGCCACTTTCTTTGGATTTCACAGATTACTCCTAAAGTGGAAAGGCAGCATCTACAAATTGCTGTACAGAGAATTTATTGTTTTTGCTACTCTTTACACAGCGATAAGTGTGTTGTACAGGTACATTCTTTCCAATTCACATCTCGTTAAATATTATGCTGAAGTTTCACACTTCATAGCGTTAGGCTGACGAATGATGGTTGGGGGGATGTTATGACATAATTATTGTCTTTTCCTTGGGCCTTTTTTTAGACTCCTTTCCTTTCCACAATTTACTTTAGTGTTCCAGAGAAAGCATGTAGGTTACAAACAAAATACTGTCTATTGTATTCAGCTGATTCTATCTTCAGACTAGTGTTGAGCGGCTGTCCTATTTAAGTTAGAAAAAATAAACACCCATAGCTAGCCTCTGTTATATAGCTTTTATCTTTCAGACAATGAGTTGGTGGCAGCAAGTGTACCTCTCTGCTTTAAATTATAAGTATAGACCCTTCATTGTACTTGCAGAACTGTGTCTTCAGTTACTCAATGGTAATTTCTTTAACAACCATGAAATATAATAATTTGAGAGCCAGGTTACATAGTAAGGAAAAACAAAGTTTTGCTTAAAGGTAGGATGGTATGGCAAATCTTATTTTTAAGCTTGCAGAGTGCCAGGCAAAACTGCATGGAAACCAGACATGGTTATTTCTTCTCTGTCACCCAGAACCTGGGAGAGTCACATTAGGATTGTTGCTTCTTCCGCCAAGGTGTGAATTAAACACCCATATGACAGGTGCAATGCATCAATTAGTACAGTGAAACTTTTAATTGATGAAGTATGCTACACATAAGTATAAAAATCATGATTCAGCCCTTACCTTGATCTGTAATTAGACCTCATTGTTTGCTTTTTACACAAAGCAAGGAGAAAACAAGCTTCAGTTCGACTGTGATTAATCACTAGTTTTCAAAGATGTTCAGTAATCTAGATCTGTAAATTCAGAAAGAAGATTACAATATTAATATGTAAAGAAACACCAGAGTCTCACATTTATTTAAATTAATCTAGTTTTACTGAAACATTGAGCAGTTAAAGACCGTGGTAAATACACTATGGAAAGCTTTCTATATATGCTGCAGGTTTTATTGCACAATTGTAAGCAAAACCCACCAAATATGTCATGTGTTCCTTTTATATGAAATCAAAGAATAACTGTAATACTCACCTATACAAATAAAATAATTCTTTATATTTGAGCTTGTTGTATTTCATTAGGTATCTTTCTCCATGGGCAGAAGCTGCCATGCTCCACTCATTTTTATCACCTGATGAATATTTTCCTCACTGCAAAATAAATACAGTTGTTGTGTTTTTAATCTTGTGGAAAAGAAAAATTTTGTAGGAGTAAGAGTAAAAACTGCTGCAAAAATGTAGTGATTACAGATTGGTAACCTTTTGCAATTCAAACTAACCTCACCATTTTTACTAAGTAGCCCTCTGAAAAAATTAGAGCAAGCCCTGCTTGCAGACTTGCAGCTTACTATCGTCATTGGTCTGTATGAGACAGCAAGATAATTCTCCAGGTGTGTTGATCCTAATTAGTAATGTCAGTCAAATTACTCACGAGAAAACTGCAAAGACCAGGGAATAACATTGTCTTCTCCCCTAGCTTCTTTATTACATGCTAAAAGTGTTCAGCACTTTAAGAATTCATTTGAAGACATTAGCCAAGGTTGCTCTCAATTGCAAATGCCTGATTATTTATATATATTTGTAGCTAGTGACAGAATACTATGAAAGAATGGATACATTTTATTTTTGCTGCAGATTTTTTCTTACAGGTAGCCAAAAGCGGTTCTTTGAAAAATTATCAATTTACTGTGACAAATATGCTGAACAAATCCCGGTAACTTTTGTGCTGGGTAAGTACCAGTTACATGTGAAATTATTTTCCAATGCTGTCTCTGTTGTCCATGCATGGAATTGTTTCAGAGATGAGGGGCACATGGGAGTTAGAGGATCACAATAAAATCCAACAAATCAACTTCCAACAAATCTTAAATTTGAGCTGATTTTTTCACATCAACATTTATGCTCATGTTCTTAATATACCAAAAACAGAGCAAAGTTTCCATATGTAAGTATATACATTTTATATATATATATATATATATAGTGCCCACTAAAAGCTTGTGCCTGATCTTTCAAAGTACTAAAAGTACTAAATCCACTCAAGGTTTATCCAAGAAGAGGAAATTTGGAAGTTCATGAGTATAAGATAGTCAGCTGGAACGGGTCATTAAGTTGCAGTGTCTATTGAATAATTAGCATTGATTGCATCCTAGGTTTTGACATGACTTACTGCATTTATTCTGGGAAATGTAGCAGCTTAGTGATATGAATAACACTCTGCAAACTAAATCAAAGTAACCTAAACAGAAATCCTGATAGGCACTGGACATTTGTTTGGTTTTTTTCCTTCTAATCCCCAGGTTTCTACGTTACTTTGGTGGTGAATCGTTGGTGGAACCAGTTTGTGAACTTGCCATGGCCAGATCGACTCATGTTCCTCATCTCTAGCTGTGTCCAGGGCAGAGATGAATATGGGCGCTTGTTAAGGAGGACTCTTATGCGTTACGTGAATTTAACATCACTGCTGATCTTTCGCTCTGTGAGCACAGCTGTGTACAAAAGGTTTCCCACCATGGACCATGTGGTAGGAGCAGGTACTTGGGAGGGAAGGAGCCAGACTCATTTTTAATTTCCTCTTTGGCCCTATGTGTGCCTTGTAACAACTCGTGTCAAAGCCACCACATTTTTGTCGGCAGCTTAAATGATGTGCCCTTAAGTGTGCATCTTTGATGCTCTTCATCTAGCAACACTACAGAAATCAAATTAGTTTGAGACTTTTACATGGATCTGCTCTCAGACATCATGGAGGCAATAGGCCTGCCCCAAACACACAGGTGTTTGGAGCAGGTACAACATTCTCCAAAGCGTGAAAAATTATGTAGTTGCACTGTAGTATGATGCAGTAGTGATGGTGACTTGTTATACAGCATTGCCTCAATGTCTAGGATATAACCTTGTCTTGAGTGTCAGAGACTGGTCTCTGCAGGCACTTCACATGTTTAGCTTTATGTTAATTAATTGTAAGGAGATTGCATAGGTCATAGATTTACTGTGATAAACTTAAAACCCCCCAACTCCAAGGGTATTTTATTTACATTTACAACCTCACCTTGAGCTTAGTTTTCTGGGATAACTATACTAAGTATTAACCATGTCTTTATTTTTTGTTTATTTTGATAACACAGTGAGTGTGATGATGGGAAAGAGAGTTCAGTCATGTAAGACTTTGTCTATGAAGGACTGACCACTGAGTATTTAAAGGCAAGGTGTGATACCATGCCTTCTGGCTGGCTTGGTCAGAGTCAGGGGTAGGACACCAGCACAGAGATGTTTGGATCTGTTCTGAATAGAAGTCATACATTTTTTACCAAAAGTCTTGCATTTCTTAAAATTATTCCTTTGGCAGAGATTAGTAAGCAAAGTTGTAGCAAGTTAAGATATGCAGTGTGTATATACATATACACATTTCAAATATGTGTGAAAAGCTTTGGATAAAAAAAAAAATCCAAGTAAAATACAGAATGCACTGACCTTACCGAAAAAAAAGATTCAGTTGGATTTTGAAATTCTTTTCCTTGTGCCATTCAACAAAACTGTTTACCTGAGCCTGTGAGAGGTCAAGAAATCTTCTGTCACTCTCCCCAGCAATCTGCTTCTCATACACACTGGAAAATTACAACATTTCCAGCAGGCTAATCCAGCTCTGCCTCCCTATTGCTAAAGACAATCTGTTCCAAAAGAGACAAAATGTCACAGTGTTGTACAAAAATTGTAGACTGGAAAACAAGTTTTGTTTTGGTTTGTTTTGGTTTTTTTTTTAACAGTGGAAAAGATTCTACTATAAATGGTATAACTAAGTATTGATAGTGTAGTCAGCTCTGTGGATTTTAGTACTTATCCTGTAGGTTTTAATATATATTGTGCCACAGAATTTTTGTTGATGCAGTACTGAGCACCTGAGGGTATATTTTGCTCCTATTAGCATCCAGTGATTAAGACAGTACACTGCAATTATCTCTTCCCTAGCTCCCTGTGGCATTACATATTAGACTGCATGGGAGTGCAACATTTAATATGAAAGTGAGCAGCAGAATCTAATACTTATAGCACAGTCATCATTGAAACAACTTGTGCCGATTTTGCATTTCTTTATCAAACCGAGAACTGCCACAGTGCAATTATTGCTACACATTTCCCTTTTCAGCAGATGAACTACTTAAATCCATAGATTTAAAATCTGAGAAGAGTATCACAATAATCTAGTCTGACTCATCCGTAACACAAGGCATAAAAGCTTACTCACAAACAGCCTTTACCATGGTGCAATTTCTCACTGGGCTTATAATATATTCTAGGAATATAACCAGCCCTGATTTAAAATTCAGCTGGCTATAATGAAGACTACATCACATCCTAGGTGAACTGACGTTCACAGGGGTGAACTCGCTGTTGAAAAGTGAAATGTTATTCTCAGTCTGGACTTGCACAGAGTCATCTTCTAGTCACTGGATTTTGTAATGGGTTTGGGTCATTCTTTTCTTAATTAGATGAAAAAACCACTTTTTCTCAATAGCTACCTATTAGCAGGGTGCATAAAGGTCTGAATATACTTAGGAGCTTCACCTTCTGTAGTATCTCCCCACAAAGAATGGTCTTCAGTGCTGGATCTTCCTCCTAACTCTTTTCTAAACCCTTTTTTCATTTTTATCATTCTTTATGGAGCTGTAGGCAGTAGATGTATATAGATTCCTGACATCATGATGCTGAGTACTGTGGCACATATGCCATAAGCATCAAATGCCTAGCAGCAGTCCTGAGCATACCAATCCTGTTGGCTGCAAGGTGCAAGAGGGAAGTTGGATGCTCAAGAACACAAGTCTTAAAAAACATGACTAATGAATCAGCAGCTGGGCAGAGAGCAGCCCAAAACTGCTGATAGGAAACGCTGAAGAGAAACAGGAGGTGTGAGCCAAACTACATGAGTACGTACAGACGGCTGAAATTTGCAGCCCCAAGCCCTCTACTGGAATGAAGTGCCTAAATTAATTATTTCCCACATAACACAGAAGGAGAAAGTGAAACTTAGAGCTACTTGATTATTGTTAGCGCACTCTGGAGATGTGGGAGATGACTGCTGTTCAGTTCCTTCTCTAACCACTAGTCTTCGGAGTATTTGATGCGGGTACCCTGAACTCATCTTGTCTCAAACCATTCAGTTTTGATGGGAGAAATGAATACTCTTTGAATCACTTGAGGGAGAGCAAGAGTGACTTTTTCCAGACAGGTTTGTGTTCTCAGCAATAATTTTCCCATAAGATCACTTTGTCTGACACTGTTTACATTAATGTCCTTTGATTCTTTATTGATTGCATCCCATGTTGAGCTTCTCATGCTTTCACAAGGATTCAGTGACCTGTCATTCCTCAGATCATGCTTTTCAAGATCTTGGCACAGTATTTGCCAAATATTTCCAGTTTTCTGGAACTGTTCCAGCCTTGCAGTGCTTGTCAAAACCAGTGTTCTTGTTCAGAGAGTTCCTCAGTTAATTCTTTGAATATTCTTGAACAAAAATAATATGACCATATTTAGAAACTATTTAATTTTAATAACTGAGGTTTGTTATCCTCCCCTGTATTTGATGACATATAAAGAGTTTCTTTACTGCTGCAATAACAGCAAGTTGTTTTGAACTGCATAATGTTGCCATAACCCTTACCAGCAGTAAGAGTAATCCAGACTTGTTTAGTATTTTCTGTTATAAGAATACTAGGCATTATTAACATGCATCAAAGAGAATATTTAATTAATATAAACACAATCACCTTAACTTTAAAAATAATGACAATTTGAATGATAACAATATCATTGTTATCATTCAATGTAAGAATAAGGCTTTTTTGAGCTTTTCTGAACAAAAAGGTACCCAGTTTCTGTGGAGTGCTGAACTGTTCCTTGGAGCTTTGCTGTTCTTTGTGATCCCCTCAGGCTGAGTCCTTCCAGATAATGACTTCCCAGAGCCTCTGAAGTGACTTGCATCCAGTGTTTACTCCAGACTGTCAATTTTCTGATACTCTGTCTGTTTCAGCCTGATAGAAACATCTTTTCCTGTGCCATAATGAGCAGGCTGGCCAACCAAAAATCAAAGGCAGCATGAAAGACTGACTCTTAGGGTCAGGAGTCATGACTAGCAGGTCAATTTGTCTGGTGATCTGATTATTTCTGTGCAGTTGATTATGAGAGATGGCTGCAAACTGCCCAGGGATTTTTTGAAAGCTGTATCTTATTCTATTCTCAAATTCCAGGATACTGCAGTAGTGTTGTGTCTGGCTGCTGAACTTTCCCTCTTCTGCACAATTTTCTGTCCTGCCCTTGTGTTCCTTTTCTTAGATGCAGTATTTCATACCCCCTGTGTTGACTTGTTGCAACTGTACAGCAATGGCATTTTCCTCAACAACAGCATATTTAAGAAGGTTGCCTGGTATAACAAATTTCATCTTATTCACATTTTTATATAAATCACAACTGAGTGTGTGTTTTGGGTTTTGGTTTTGTTTTGGGTTTTTTTTTGCTGCTTTATTTATCATTAGCAATGTTAGTAACAACAGGCCAATTCTTAGTTACTAGTTGGAGACTATAAAAAAATTCCTGTCTAGTCTCAGTTCCCTTATTGAAACTTGTAATTAAGTGGCTGAGCCACTTATATAGGGGCAGCTATGTTACTAACTTTGTTCTGTTTTGGAGCTAAGGTCAACACAACAAAAGAAGCTTTATATCCACCCTGGTAGGTGACACACACACCTGAGCAAAAACTGAGATCCTCCAAACCCGAAGATGGATTCAATCCCAGAAAACACAGTCCCCCCCTCATGAATTTTCTGAGGGTGTTTTTCTCAAAGGCTGAGTGGGAGGAGGACAGCAGAGCAGAGCTTTCTTACCCAAGGGGGTAGACGCGTTGCTCCAAAAACCAGTCCCTCCCATGCCAGTCCGTGGCAGTGAGCTGCTCTGGTGCAGGTTTTGTCACACACAGCCCTGGCTCCCCTGCTCTCTGACCTTGGACTTGCCTGCAGTGGGAGAAGCAGGGCTTCAAAAGGCCAGGAGACCTCTGCAGGAAGCGTAATGCCTTCCCAGCACCCGGCAAGGCAAAGTGCCAGGCAGAGAGCAGCTTCAGCCTGCGGCCCCGCAGCATGTCACCTGGCCCAGTGTCCCACTAGCAGTGGGATGCTAGTCCACGGTTCCTTTTCCGTCTCTTTGCACGCCTTTATAACCCCAAAGAAAACATGAAACACAATCTGGCAGGGAAGTGTTTCACTGGCAGAAGGCACGCTCTCTGTTGAGCTCTGTTTCATGCATGCACTTGTATCTTCTGTTTCTTGCTCACTACTTTGCAGATTTACCAAACAATTATCAGAATCCAAAGGTCATGTGACTGCCCTTACAACGTATGTTGGGATTCTGCTAAAAACCATCTTTGATGAAAAGTGATAGTTTCTTGACTGATATATCCAGTTTCTTATTTTTCTGAAATTAGAATATGGAACTAGAGAGTAATTGGTACAATTCTTAGTATTATATGTATCTACAATCTGTCAACGGTCAGATATGAGAACACAGTAATAGCAAACTATTGCATATATTGATCAAGAGGGATTTTGCATAGGTAGTTATTGCAAAAGAAGTTGTTTCCAGCAAGACTCAAGACTGATCCTGGAAAAACAACTCCAATTAAAAAAAAAGGCAGCCACTAATTAGAATTATAAACAGTGTTTTCATAGTTTTATGCAAATATCACATCAACAGATTCAAACATATTGAAAATTTATAGCGTTGGTTGCCCTGACTGCACAGAAAAAATGAAGTGTTTTGGTTTTTTTTAATAGGTTTTATGACAAGATATGAAAGAAAAATTTTTGATGACCTTAAGTCTCCCCACCTTAAATACTGGGTTCCTTTTGTCTGGTTTGGAAATTTGGCATCGAAGGCACGAAAAGAGGGAAGAATTCGAGATAGTGTAGATCTGCAGACACTGATGAACGTAAGTAGAAAAAGTAAATCTACAGAAAACTAATCTGAAATTGCTATGTGGTAGCTTTTCCCTTATATAATTTGATTTAGTGCACACAACTCGCCAGTGTCATCTAAATGCTCTTACTCAAGATTTATACCACTCTTCTCTGTGTACTAATGTCTGCTCAAGCAGACACAGAAGCAGGTCACTGGGATTGTATTTATATGACTAAAAGTTATTAACTGAAGCAACAAACTGCTGAGTAAAAAAAATATTGTAACATCACTCTAAATTCATACTTGTTTCATTGCGGCAGGAAAAAAAATGAGAATAATTTGACATTCTAAAAATTTTAATATCCGTTTCAGAGAAGATAGTCTCCCTGAATATTTCATTAACTGGTCAAACATCCTTTTTATGATATAATATATTCTCTTTCATGTATCACTAGACTGTGGATAAGATAGAAACAAAAGATAATTTATGAAGAAATACATAATATACTAAGTATTCCAACTCCATGAACTAAATGAATATTCAAATGTGACAATGGGGTGCTGGATATAGTTATGGTATCAATTTATATATACTATACTTTCTTATCTCCCTGTCCTTCTACATGTGCAAAAATGAATTGTAACAAAATGTTTATCGTTTAGAATTGAACCCCATGCAATTTTAGTTGGTTGGGGTTTGTTTTTTCTTTTCTTTTTTTCCTTTTAGGAGATGAATAAGTATCGATCTTGGTGTAGTCTTTTGTTTGGTTATGACTGGGTTGGAATTCCACTGGTCTATACCCAGGTACTGGAACATTATCCTTTACAAAATTTGAAACACAATTTCCCTAGGAGGGGAGTTTGGTGCAAAACATCTATAGGCTCGACCAGAGTCTCCAAGCTGTTGTGCACTTGTTGACTCCCATGGGACCATGGAGGCCTGGATAACTGTTAAGACATATTTAATGTGGAGATGTTTTGAAGGCCTTACATAATCTGGGAGAGGGGAGGGAAGCACTGAAATGTTATGTTTCCTGGGTCTTTTTCCTGGTCATAATTATCCTGTGGCCTCTCTATTTATAACACCTCCCTACAGATTTGTAAATTATATGGCAAAAGTCTGTCAGAGGCCTTTGGGTGTGTGTTGTCTTATGCATAAGATTGTATTATTGCATTATTTCAATGAAATTTTGTTCTTTGCAGGTTGTTACTCTTGCAGTCTATACTTTTTTCTTTGCCTGCCTGATAGGGCGCCAATTTTTGGATACTGACCAAGGGTATCAGGGACACGACTTAGATCTTTATATTCCAATCTTCACACTGTTACAGTTCTTCTTCTATGCAGGATGGCTCAAGGTAAACTAGCTTTCTGGCAAGGTGATGGGGGAACCCTCCCTGGGGGTGCTGGTGAAGATATCAGAGCTGAAGTCAAGGTGTCATATTTGTGGCACACTGTAAAATCACCAAAGATTAATGAGTTACACCAAAGCTGAATTCAGCCCAGAGTGTCCTGTGGTCATAAAGAAACATCATGCAATACATTTTTAATTCCACCTGACAGATCTTACAGTAAGAAATGCTCAGGAACCTGAGAGAGCCCATTTTAGTAGGACCAGTGCAGCCACGATTCCCCAAGGGAATATTACTCCATCAGAACTGGGTCCCAGGGCTTGGACTATAAAATGACAGATGAAAGATTGAAAAAAACCTTTCTCCCACTCTGCTGTGCAATGGGGAAATTCTGCTGCAGACCCGGCATGGGCTGAAAAGGACTGAATCATATTTTCTTCGTATGATCAAAGCCAGCCTTTAGTATCTGCTGTTAACTTAATCAGATGCAGGCAATTAAAGGTCTCCAGTTCCAGAGGGCTATCAAACAGTGACAGCCAATACTGGCTACAACCCCACTGCATAAAAATGTTCATTAAAAAGAAGAGTTATAGAAGGAACTGGATGCTACCCAATAGTCCATTGATGCCTGCTCGGTTAACATGCTGCTGAGTTTAGTTGAGTAATTAAGCCACATACCTCATGGCAGTTCTTTCCTCTGCAGTCTGTATCAAGGAAGGCTAACAGGAAAAAGGTTTCAAATAAAAGCAAATTGGTACATTAGGGTCTATGTGCATTAAGCTTTCCTTTTGGGATTATTAATCATAACTGGAAACTTCGAGGTAACTTTTCTGTTAGAATATAAATTACACAAAAAATGGCCAGTTTTAGAGCCCTCTTCCCACAGCCAACTCCAGAGGGCAGAGCAGAGAATGCAGCACACTGAGCTGACAGATTGCAGGGGGGAAAAGTAAAGTTCTTGTGTCCTATGAATTGGGGGTGGGGAAGAAAGGGGTTAGCGGCAAAGGGACCGGCCTGGAGGGGAGTGGGGGAGAGAGGAAGGGAGAGTGGTGCAGCAAGGGGAGCACATTGCTGACACAGAAATGTGAGGCTTTATCTCTAGGCAATGTCTTCCAGAGTTTTACTAGTGGGTTACAAAACTGTGAGCTGTTCCTCTTGACTGCCTTGCTGGTGCTCCTATGGGGGGAACGGTTTCCCCTTCATCTGCACCCAAGACTGTTAGCAGTATCTCTTCCAGTTAGGCTCAGGGCTTCCAGCCAACTCCTGGCTACGACAGGTACGAGATGCCATTGTAACTGAAAAATCTTTTGCATAAGGAAATAAAAGGGAGGAGAAGCAGTTCTAAAAAGCTAATTTAGTATCAGCAGTGTTCCCTCAGACCGGAGGTTTGTCCAAACCTGCAGTGCCCCCGAGTCAGGATATTTCTGTCTTGAAGGTTACAGCCAGTTTCCTG